>NC_046158.1:103843493-103928493 GCF_011064425.1 Rattus rattus
CATACCAGGGTGATGTCACAGGCTCCAATACTGAGTTGACCTCCACACCTACTTAGAACCAACAAGAATTAGTGAAGTAAGAATTCCTGCATCAAACGCTGTAATCATGGCCCTTAGCATTCTAATGGTAGAGCTAAGAACATTGCCTAGAGTTCAAGGTCAGCTTGGTCTTCATATCAAATGATTCTTGGCCTCCCTTGGCCTAAACAAAGATTCTATCTCAAAACAAACACAGAAAGGAATAGCCAGGACTCAAGAATACTTGAAATTCACTTAAAAGAATTAAATTCTTTAGATGCACAAATTATTTCTATTTCGCAAAAAACCTTGTAAATGGCACACAAAAACGGTGACTAACACCACACACAACTCAAGAGGGGAATCCAGACAAAAGTGACCGTGAGATCACTGCACATGGGAGGAGCCACATGGGAGGGGCCTCGTTTGCTGAGCAGAGCCCTTAGCAGAGCTGTATGCTGTGCGGACTAGGATTCCAGAGCTGCAGTTCCCATAACCACTTGGATCTGGATGTTCAGAGTCAAGACTCTAGTTCCCCAACCCTCCTGCCTAGCCTTCAAAGTCTCCAAATTCTACAATTCAAAATTTATTTTTTTGTAATAGTTTTCAACATTTATAAATGCTTTTAAAAGGATTTATTCTGTGTGCGTAAGTGTTTGGCCTACATGTATGCCTGTGTGCCACATGTGTCCCCCGTACCCAAAGAGGGCAGGGCTGGATGTCAGATCCCCGGAAATCAGGATTTCAAACATTTGAATCCTCCATGCGGGTGCTGGGAATTGAACCTGGGTCATCTGAAAGAGTAGCCAGTGCTCCTAACCTCTGAGCTATCTCTCCAGCCCCATAAATGCTTTTCTGGTGCAAGGGTAAGGCCAGATTTTGACCAGGGGATTTATGATAAGACATCATGAATAGGACTAACTGGAAGAAGGAGAGATGGAGACCGAGCATACTGAACGCTTCCCTGGAAGCTTACTTAAGCTTTGCATTTTTAAAAAGATCTATGTATTTTATTATTGTATGTGACTTGCCTGAATGTATGTCTGTGTACTATGTGTGTGCCTGGTGTCCTTGGAGGTCAGAAGAGTACATTGGATGCCTGAAACTACAGTTACTGATAGCTATGAGCACCAAATGGATGCTGGGAATTGAACCCAGGTCCTCTGGGTTCTTACTAGTTGAGTAACATGGGTTCTTACTAACTGAGCCATCTCTCTGGCTCCCAGCTTGGCATTGCTTTATTGTTTAAAGTGCCATGGTCAAAGTGGCTAACTCCTACCAGTAAGAGGGAGTTATAAAGCTCTTCGCCATTGCCCAGATTGTTTTATCTTGCACAAATCGCTTGTCTATACCCACTTTTCCTAGTTTGAAACGATGAGATTGCTCACATCCACAGCTCCTCCTAGGGTGGGGGTGGAGCCTGTAAGCAAACCCAATAGTGTTGTCCAGCCTTAGGATCCTGACCCATATGCTCAAGCAAGTAGCGGGAGTAGCTTTGGGAAAGAAGGGACTCTCAGCAGGTTTCCCTGTGGCTGGAGAGAAACCCATGAGATACTAGCTTCACATCTGTGGAAACATGACAGTGGCCATGTATAGTTGCACAGATTTTCAAGGAAGCCATCAGTCTGGAGGTTCCTCAGAAAATTGGACATAGTACTGAGGTCCCAGCTATACCACCCCTGGGCATATATCCAAAAGATGCTCCAACATATAACAAAGACACATGCTCCACTATGTTCATAGCAGCCTTATTTATAATAGCCAGAAGCTGGAAAGAACCCAAATGTCCCTCAACAGAGGAATGGATACAGACAATGTGGTACATCTACACAATGGAATACTACTCAGCTGTCAAAAACGATTTCATGAAATTCATAGGCAAATGGATGGAACTTCAAAATATCATCCTGAGTGAGGTGACCCAGTCCCAAAAGAACACACATGGTATGAACTCACTGGTAAGTGGATATTAGCCCAAAAGCTCAGAATATCCAAGATACAATTCACAGACCATATGAAGCTCAAGAAGTAAGACAAATATGTGGATGCTTCAGTCCTTCTTAGAAGGAGGAACAAAATATTCATGGAGAGGTAGAGGGTGGTAGAGACTTGGGAAGAAGAAAGGAGGGGGAGTTAGGAAAAAGAGGAGCAGGAGCAGGTATGGGGATGATATACAGAGGGTCAGCAATTTGAACAGAGGTTTGTAGCAATGGGGAATGGGGGTAGCTACCAGCAAGTCCAGATGCCAGGAAAGCAAGAGGCTCCCAGGACCCAGTGGGGATGAGATTAGCTGAAACGTCCAACAAATGGGAGGGAGAACCTGTAGAGACCATAACCAGAGGTTAGGTAAGGCCCCTGGTTGAAGGATGTGGCCACCCACCCATCTCCAAATTTTTAACCCAGAATTGCTCCTGTCTAAAGGGAATACAGGGACAAAGAGTGGAGCAGAGACTGAAGGAAAGTTCATCCGGAGACTGTCCCACCTGGGGATCCATCCCATATGTAGCCACCAAACCCAGTCACTATGGCTGATACCAAGAAGTGCATGCTGACAGGAGCCTGATATGGATGTCTCCTGAGAGGCTCTGCCAGAGCCTTACTGATACAGACGTGGATGCTTGCAGCTCACCATCAGACTGAGCACAGGGACCCCAATGGAGAAGTTAGAGAAAGGACTGAAGGAGTTGAAAGGGTTTGTAACCTCACAGGAAGAACAACAATACCAACCAGACTCCCCAGAGCTCCCAGGGATTAAACCACGAACCAAAGAGTGCACATGGCTCCAGCCACATATGTAGCAGAGGATGACATTGTCCGGCATCAATAGAAGGAGAAGCCCTGGGTCCTGTGAAGGCTTGTTTTCCCAGTGTAGGGGAATGCCAAGGTGTTGAGGTGGGAGTGAGTGGGTGGGAGGGGGAGGATCCTCAGAAAAGCAGGGGAAGGGAGATGGGAGAGGGGGGAACTGGGAAAGGGGATACATTTGAAATGTGTATACATAAAATATCCAATAAAAAATTTTTAGTGGCTCATGTCAGCAACAACATATATTATCTCTATGCACACAAGATAGGCACAGACAAACTTAGAGACACATGTCCATTTCTATATCTGCATATATACACATGGAGGAAGAAGGGAATGGAAGGGAGAAAGAAAGAAATGTGTTGGTGTTTTATTGAGAATAATCTCTCTGAAACAGACTGAACACCTTTTGTAATTCTTTGAAAAGGAATATAAACTCAGTTAAAAAAAAAGTAAAGAGCTGGAAAAGATAAATCTGTTGTGAGTCACTATGGGAAGTGATATTAAAAGCAAAATCAGGAGCAATAGATCTTTATCTTGATAGATGGTCCAGGGCAGAAGCAGGCAACTGAGGATTCGGTCGAGCCAGAGAGCAAGCCAACTGTGGCCAATCTGGAGAAGTAGGAACAGTGGGTAGGGACCAGGCATCCCAGGTGCATTGCGGCAGGGTAGGTGGTGGATAGCGGGCAGCACCTGGGGACGAAGAGGATGAGTTCCAGGTGGAATGACTCGTCACCAGACGTCTTCCTAAGATAGTCTGGGAGCAAGCTTAGCCACTGCCTAGCCTGTGCTCAGTTGAGCACTGGTTACAATGTTGTCACTGTACTCTTCTGACATGCTGTGCTTTAGGTTATGTACAGCAAAAACTTCCTAAAATGTTCACTTTAACTGCAGAAACCAATCTTTATTTTTTAATGTAAAGATAATCGTAGTAGTAGTGTTTCTGTTACTGAGATATTGGTAGTCTTACTGACTAATAAGGCAACAGTTAAGTCTATATGATAGACTTATATGCTATTTTTAGTTGCATCCTAGAAAACTATTGTTGGGGGGGGGATGTTCATAATGTAATGGTAAGTTTTAAAAAGCAAAATAACGAGAACATATTGTATACAATGTTCGATCTTGACTGTTGATACAACTGGATTAGGAAATGGCTTGGGAGATTTAGGAGCACCCTCCAGGGCTGTCTTTGAGAAACTTTCCTCAGAAGAGAAGAAAAGCTGCCCTGAATGAGGCAGTACTGTCTCCTAGGCTGGGGACCCACATGAAGTAGAGAACAGAAGGAAACCCCCGGATCACAAGGACTCTCCATCTCTCTGCTTCCTGGTTGCATCCATCAGCAGTTCTGCTCACCACATCCTCCCCCACCATGAGGGAATAAAACTAGGAGACAAGAGCAGAACATATCATTTCCCCCTTAACCTCTAGAAAAAATGACCAACACACCATGCATATATAGTCAAAAACAATGACTCTACACGCGTAGACAACATGAATGACAAAGTACAGGCCAAACACTGTCTTTGTGATCAGAGGATTATACTGGGTCTTGGGTTTTCTCATTTAGATCTAAATCAGCAGTTCTCGACCTGTGGGTCACAACCTCTTTGGGGATTGAATATCAAATATCCTGCATATCAAAAAATTACATTATGATTTATAACAGTAGCAAAATTAGAGTTATGAAATAGCAACAAAATAATTTTTGGTTAGGGGTCACTGCAACATGAGGAACTGTATTAAAGGGTCCCAGCATGAGGAAGAGTGAAAAACACTGATCTGAATGGTTTTTCTTCAGACACTGGAGATAAACTAACAGAAAATTAATGATGTCTTAGAAGTTATGCCTGTGAAACCACAGCGGAGTTCCTTTCACTCTAGAACAGTCTTTTGTTTACTACAGTTGCTAAGTATTGTGCTGCTGTTTTTCTATATTGCTTACCAGAAAACTCACTTTTCAGTTTAGTTTAAAAGAGAGATGATAGAGTTAGTTAGAATAAAACCAGGGGATTTTGGTATCTGACAGAACATTCCAGAAAGATAATGTGTCCAATATGGGAAATTTCAAGTTCAATAAGAGCAAATAACAACTGTCCACCCATGTCCATTATGGTTGCTACCTCAATATTGTCTGGAAACCACAGAAAAGTATTTCATCTGTCCCATTTCTATGAATTTTAACTTCATGATGAGAACAAGAAGAAAGCATTGTTCAATGACGGATGCTTCAAAAATGTGTCAGGAGTTATTTGTAAACCCCGGGAGGCAGAAATATAACCTTTTCTGGGGGGAAATGAGTTCATATTACAAGAACTTGTCATTAAAGGGCAAAAATTACAGCTCAAACTGGCAATGTCTCCCCAGTTTTCCTTTGCTTTGGTCGCCTGGGAAGGCTCAGGGAATAGCCACCCTGAGACTGTGCGTTTTCCTAACAGGCTGGGACAAGATGACTCTGGAGAGAACGGCTGCAAAGAGGACCAGGGAATCCTGCACTGACCACTGGCTTCTCAATGACAGCAAGTATTTCAGGAAATGTCTGCGTTTCAGGCTGCCGGATGTATGTTTTACGTTCTAAGCCGAGATATGGGTGTCGGGAAGCCTGAAGCCTTGCTTTAGCGGCAGAAAGGGAGAGAGCCTCTAAGAAGGGCTTCTTGTCCCTGTTGGGTTTGATTTGATGGTGACAAGTTCTGAGAGGCTCTCTGCCCTGTTTCTTCCCTGACAGGGAAGCAGCACAGAGCTATTCTAGATACAAAGTATCTTAATCCCCTCTGCCTCTCTTGCTTGTTCCCGACTCCGTGGCATACAGGAAAGATGGAGGCGTCATAACGCATGCGTCAGAGAGGGGCGTGGACATGTGGTAAAGGGGTGTGTTAAAGGGCTTGGCGCCTGAAGGATGAAGGCTTGCACAAAAAGGCATGGGCCAGAGCTCGTGTTCTCTTGTCTAACCTCTGCAGATAAAACCACCCTGCTCTGAGAAGACAGCAATGGCCAAGCCACACCATACACTCTTCGTCTGTGACCAACCTACTAAGTTCTAGGTCTGATGATCTTCAAGATCATGCAAATCTCAAATAACCAGATGTCTTAGCGTGCTCTATTTAGGAAAATAGAACCAGTTTGAGGGGCGAGGGGGCAGGTTTTTCTACCACACATGGATATCGAGTGAAAAAAAAGCGTGCTTTTGCTCTGCACTGAAAGGAGTCTTTTGACTTTGGAGAACCGTATAGTAAACTGATGACCAGTCCCTATGCAATAACTCACATCTCATAAGTTAGTTCAATGAGAGGACTGCCTTGCAGATCATTCATTAAATTGTTCCAAAGTGATATTTAAAAATAAAAAGGACAAAAAGCTAAACTAAAATTATAGAAAATTAATAAATAACAGTGCTGTGATTTTATAGAAGGGGATATTCAAATATTTGGATTTAGTTTCTTATTTCTGAGGTTTGCACGTTCTGTACAATAATTTAATTAGACTTGGATGGCTTTGATACATAGTGGGACACTCATACTGTGGTTTCTGTATCTCGTATGTGACACATGATGATTACAGCATATGAGGTAATGTTATACAATACATAGTGCACACAAATGAAGACAGAAATAAACACACACGCACTCAGTACTCAGATTTGTGACAGTCAATTTATATTCACCGAGGAACAGATTTTTTAGCTCATTGAGTTTGAAGCTAAATATACTGCCAGAGGATTAGAGCCATATTTCATCTCTTCAAGGCAAATCTCTTCTCATTTTTACAGTCATGATATGACTCTTCTCCTATGCACATGTGTGTGAAGTCTGAACTCTTTGATATGGAAGCACCTTTAAGATTAAATTACTAGGAGATTTTTTTTAAAGAGCCAACTTTTTTCTTTCTTTTTTCTTCCTCTCTCTCTTCCTATCTCCCCTCCCTCCCTCTGTCTCTCTCTGTCTCTCTCTGTCTCTCTCTCTCTGTCTCTCTCTCTCTCTCTCTCTCTCTCTCTCTCTCTCTCTCTCTCACACACACACACACACACACACACACTCACTGTGTACTGTGTAGCCCTGGCTGGCCTGGAAATCAATTTGTAGACCAAGCTGACCTCAAACATTAAGAGAGCCACCTTCCTCTACATCCTGAGTACTGGGATTAACTGATTTAATTAACATTTTCAAGTGAATATAAATTATTTGGTCAGAAACACCCAAGCCAAGCTATACCTGGGAATATATAATACATCCACGTACACAAATGTGGGTTCTCAAGTACAGCAGAGTGTATTTAATGGGGGATACTTGGTAGTACCTTAGAGTCTTGGTCAGTTTGTGTTTCTGTAACAAAGGACCCAAACGGCCTTGTCGGGCTGGCGAAGAGGAGCTTTGAACAGCAATGTCTCTGAAACCAGACCGATTTGTTTCAGGTAAGCAGGGTAATCGATGTTCAGAGGACAATTGTCTGGGGCCCTCAAGCAGATGGACTGGGAGAGGGAAGTCGGGGAGGTTTCCTGGGAGGCAAATGTACTGTCCAAAGAGGAACTGGAGAGGAACCCATGTGTCAGTGAGAACAGAGACACAGGCACCCCGACAGATGGGCAACCTGAGAAGAGAGGGTCCAAAGACAAGGTTTCAAGTGGAACTGGGACAATGGGCGGGGAGAAGCTGAAATTGGCAACAACGTATCAGAAGTAGGCACTCCACTGTTTATGGGGGGGGAATTAGGCGGTTTTGAAACATCTTGTTATAAGTAAGAGAACTGTAAAGGCTCCCTTGTTATATGATGAAAAGCTAGGGGAAGCTCTTCTGTGGCTCTAGGACGGGAGGAAGAAAACCATGTGGAAAATCACACTGTTGTTACTCGGGTCGGGTGGATACGATGCACCTTAGTGCAGTACAAGAGACGGGGGAAGTTAAACAAAGACTCCCTCAGCACACAGCTCTGAGGCTGAACTGTCCAAGATCAAGGACTCCCTCTTATTCCATCATAACATGGTAGAAAGCATCACATGTCGAGACAACACATGGGAACATGGGGTTCAGCTACCACGCTCCTAAACAACTCACCTCTACAATTCTTCATGGGGGTGGAGGACAGCATCTGTCCTGACCACCACCCAAATGTCCTGCCTCTTCGTGTCATCACACTGGCAATCAGATTCCAACATGCTTTAGAGAGGGCATTTGAAAACCGTGGGCTGAGTGAAAGCAAAGAATGCACTCTTTTTCATTGTTGTTGTTTTATGGTTTTTGTGAGTGTGCACATGCATGTTGACATGTGCAAGGTGTGTGTGTGTGTGTGTGTGTGTGTGTGTGTGTTTTGAGATAGGATCTTCTCTCCAGCTACCATGGCCCAGCTGAAAGCAAAGTCTGTCAGACACTTAGTATCCAGTAAAATATGTCCGTGAATGGCTGGCAAGATGGCTGAGCAGGTGAAGGGGCTTGCCTCCAAGCCTGTGGATCTGCGTTCAATCCCTGGAACTCTCACAGTGCTGGAGAACACTGTTTCCCTTGAAGTCCTCCTTTCACCTCTGCATGTGCCATAACCGATGTGCCCTTATCATACACACATCTGAAATAAGTAGATGTGAGAAATCCCAATACCACTGAAAGGCTGCCTGTTGCTCAGAGAATAATGGTAAAACCTTAGACCTTTACAGGATCCAGCCTGAATGCAAGCTCCCTGAGGCAGTGAGTTTTTCTTGTTTGTCCATCAATCCCAAGTACTAAAATGTCGTCACTAAATAAATCTTTTTGTTACGTAAGCAAGTAAATGAGTGAACAGACAAGGGAGGTGGGCATTTTGTTACTCAGACCACACGGGTCACTTTGCAGAACTGGGTGGCCTTTCCCATCTCTGCCGTAGAGAATGTGAAGTAAAATTGTCTGGATCTGGAACCCATGCTCCACAAAAGGGCTCCTGTATGGCTGGGAAAGGAGCATCACCTGGGTCTAGGTAAAGACTTACTGGAATGTCGAGAGTTTCCTTCTCTAACTGTCTGTTACAGATAGCATGCTGTGTGAAGAGAGCCCGGCACAGCGGGGTGACCTCATCCTTAGTACAATTCCCTGAAGCCTGCACAGTCACTGTTTAATTCCCAGCCAAGGCAATATCACCCCTCCCAGTGCCGAGCTTCAGATGGGACCCGCTGGGATGCTGCCATCCCAGAACACATCATGTTCCAACTTCACATACTTTCTGCATGTGTGATACAAGGGTCTCCCCAAAAGGGTGGAGTCTTAGCTAAAAGGGGCCCTTTATTCCCATCCCTTAAGGGGTTCACCATCTTGATCTTGTCGGGTGGTTTCCGAGAAGTTACATTTAATAAGCTGAGTCTGTCTTTACTCAGACGTTGGCCTCTCTGAGTTTAGATGACTAAACTCTTGTGATTTCTTACTCCCCTCTGGTTTGATGGGTGGTGTTTCTGCCAGAAGGAGGTAAGTCGGTCCAAAAGGTTCTCTCTCACCATCAGGAATCCTGTCTGTTGTCCAAATGCCTGATGAGAAAAGACTTGGGGTCAGACGCTGGGAGGTTGGAAAGCATCTTGGGGACCTTCTGTCGCTAGGGTCCTAAATGCATGTGAACAATGACTGGACAGATGAGTGTGGCCAATGGATGAGTTCATATCAGACCTGATGCCACACCCACAGTGGAGCATTTTACAGTCCATGTTGGTTAGATCAACACACACACACACACACACAGGCACACACAGGCACACTCACACAAACACAAAACACAAACACATGAACTAAAGAGATTATAGTGCACACTAGGACTCAGGAGACCCAGGTTTTTAGATACTTGTATACATCAAATGACTTTGTGTAAAGGTTGAGCTCTTGGAATCTCATTTCTTTGTCTATAAAATGGAGTTTCCATAACATCTTCTGTTCTCTAAAATCCACAGAGTTCATTTTTACATCTTGTGAGATTTCCACAGTGCCTGGGCATGCTATGAAAACCAAGAGGGAGGGGTAGCCTGGAATCCTTTCAGCTGTGTATCAGGCGTTCTTTCTGAGCATTTGAGTTGTGTGCACACAGGAGGAAACTCCCAAAGGGGAAGTCTAAGCATTTCTGATTGTCTCCACTGAGTTTGTGTCAAGGAGCACACAGACACAGACACAGACACAGACACACACACACACACACACACACACACACACACACAGAGGGAGAGAAGGAGAGAGGGAGAGGGGGAGAGAGAGGGGGGAGGGAGAAGGGAGGAGGAAAAGGAGGAGGGAGGGAGAGGGAGGGAGAGAGAGAGAGAGAGAGAGAGAGAGAGAGAGAGAGAGGAGGGGAGAAGGGAAGGAGAAGGAGGAGGGAGGGAGAGAGAGAAGGGGTAGGGGGATTTTTTTTTCTTCATTTCTGTTTATGGGGAATTTTCCTGCTGTTAGAGGGTGGAAAAATAAATGACTACTCATGGACATCTACTCCAGCCCAAGATTCACTCTCACCTCCAAGATTCACACTCCCACTGTCTCATCTTATCCTCCTGGCAAATGTTACTCTAAACAAAGCCATTGTGGACACCCTGGCACTGGAAGGTTGGCCATGGCTACCTCCCCAATCTTACTCCATAAGACTTGTTTCTCTCTGCTTTGGTACATTCTCGTCTGCAAACTGGGGAAATGGCGCCTCTGCTTTGAGTGTGGGTATAATGCCACCTCAATCCTCAGAAGTTTTTCCTGTCTTCTCCCCCGGATCACTTCCTTCAGGTCTCAGTCCAAAGGCCAAGGGGAGTTAACTGCTGTGGTGGTTTGAATAGGAATGGCTCTCACAGAGTCGTGTGTTCAAATGCTTGGCCAATAGGGAGTGGCAATATTGGGTGTGGCCTTGTTGGAGGAAGTGTGGCCCTGTTGGAGGAAGTGTGGCCCTGTTGGAGGAAGTGTGTCGCTGTCGGGGCAGGCTTTGAGGTCTTGGATGCTCAAGCTAGGCCTAACGTGGCTCTCACTTTTTCTCCCTGTGGATCAAGATGCAGAGCTCTCAGCTCCTTCTCCAGCACTAGGTCTGCCTGCCTGCCCCCATGTTTCCCACCATTTGTCATGGCCTAATCTCTGGAACTGTAAGACAGCCCCAATTAAATGTTTTCCTTTATCAGAGTTACCATGGCCACGTCTCTGTATTACATGGGATTCTAGTGAGAGCTGTGCCATGTCTAGTCTTGTACCGCACTATTCTCAGTGAGCGGAACAGCACCGAAGTGGAGAGGCAGAATAAACAGTTGGTGGATAAAATTGTGGTTGTACAAGTTTCCACGGCTAGCTTAGCTTTGTGTCAAAATCCCTCAGTTCCCTTCTTTCCCTGAACCACCCTGAACCAGCCTAAGAAGAGACCTGTCGCTGAGAGGAGAGAATACTAAGTCTAGGCTTCCGGAAAGAATGGGCTGACAGAGTGGTTGGTCCAGTTCTAATTCACACTGTAGAGCTCAGCAACCTGCCCAGATTACTCAGTGTTAGCTTTAGACAGGAACCTCAAGCCCATCTAGCTACAGGCTTTTAACATACGTGCAATGTGAAAACTGTATCTGTTCCCAACCTACACAGAACTCCAGCATGTGAATGAGACAGAGAACAGTCCAGAACGTGTGCTCCAAGTGTGTTCTTCCCTTCTGCATTGTCTCTGTGACAATTCTGTAAAAACTTAGTTTGAAAGCCACGGAGCAAACCAATTATCCACCGTGTTCAAGAGACATTCTGGCAGGGGAGCCTGTTCTATCATTGAGATAGTGACTAGGAAATTCAGCTGCTTCTTAGATACTAAGTATCCATTTCACGAAAGCAAAAGCCACTCCAGTTCAGTGCTACACCATCAGTTAAAAGACAAAGAGCAGTAAGTAAGGGCCTTTGTCCTGAACAAGACATGCAGGACCAGCTACAAGTGATCCTCTATAGCCCTAAATATCTTCCCTGTAAGCTTGGGGGTGAGGTGGGGGTATGACAGTCCATTGAAGAGCCATCATAAAGATGGTGACAAATTCTATTACAGGGGTCTGCACTATTTTTCTTTTCTTAGATTTATCATCTTATGCATATGTGTGTTTATGAACTCTTCAGATGTGCAGTAGCCTGCGGAGGCCTGAGTTGGGCAGTTGGATCCCCTAGAACTGGAGTTACAGGAATTTTGAGCCATCACAGAATTCAGGCTCTCTACAAGAAGAGTAAGTCCTCTTAACTACCGAGCCAGCTCTCTAACCCATATGCTGATTTTTAAATAGGATTAGCCTGTAGCACCAAGATATTAATTTAGGAAACATATGATACCCATTTACTTCTCCTCAATGCCTTGAAACTTTGCAATTCTTCTTGGCCAAGCAAACTGGATGCGTTCAGGTTGTCTCTGGTCTTACAGAGCAGGAACCTTGGATGGAAGCATGGTAGCTATGCACTGCTTCCCATCTCCATTCTAGAGCTACTGTAGCCGAACCTGCCTTCCACAGAAGCCTCGGACCCTGTAAATGTTCATGAAGGGTCGGGAGGTACGTGTACGGTTCAGTCTTCATCTTTTTCATCCGTGAGGTGAGAGAACCATTCACTCTGCCTGCATCACTGGGGTTCACTAGAAAACTGAATGGGATGTTGTTATTAAAAGCACCTGAGAGCATACACACACCGAGTTCCCCGACCTACCAATTCTGTAGAACTGACTGACAAGCCTATGGAGGGACAGGCACTGCTCACTGCAGTCTGTGAATGGGGTTTCCATTACTAAGTCATTGGACCTTCAAGCTTTATAAGCCAATGTCTTCTCTGCACTTCAGAGATTCAGTTACCAAGGTTCTTGTCTCAGAAGAAACACACATCCCTGAGCCTCCCCGGCCTCTGTGTGGTCATCTTTCAGACTTCAGTCTGACCTATAGCTATTACCTCTACTTTCTGGAGTGCTTTCAGCTGGCCCCATGATTTAGTGGATTTAAACACATCATTATTACCATTATTTCATCGGTCATGAGCCTAAAATAATATATGACAGTTTTAAGTGCATCTTAGGACTTACTTTTATGTTTTATTATCTTGGAATTAATAAAAATCTACTTATTAAATTTTGCCACCCAGGATATTGAAGCAGTCTTGGTTCAAACTAGCAGTTGGGTGGTCAGAACAAAGCTTAAGGGGGTACACCATGAGGTATCCCAGGGCTTAAGGGGGTACACTATGAGGTATCCCAGGGCTTAAGGGGGTACACTATGAGGTATCCCAGGACTTAAGGGGGTACACTATGAAGTATCCCAAGGCTTAAGGGGTACACTATGAGGTATCCCAGGGAGGTTGAAGCCAGATACCCCAGGAGGACAGGAAATGTGTCCACAGTGCCAGGACCCTCTTAGGTGGCCCAACACAAAAACAAATGACCCAACGGCTCAAGGCCCCCAGCTGACCTCACAAAGCTGACAGATGTAGGCACAATTATAAAATACTTCTAGAAGTCTTCAGAGAATCTGTTGTGATTCATATGCTATTCAGGAAATACGGGAGAAATGGGGAGAGTCAGGAGGTAGCCTTGGCAGGGAGAATTGCAGGGAGCTGTAGCAAGGATTCACCCAGTCAGCAGCATGCCATCCATCCAGGTATCTAGAGAGGATCTGTTAGCTGCTTGGCCTTCTCTTTGCTGTAGAGAAGGGGTTGCTGAAGGATGAGCAGTGATGCCCATCAGTGAACACCAGCACCGCCATTTCCTTCGCTCTCTGTGGATCCCAGTTTCTAATATCAGACTCTTCCACCCTCACCGTGAGCAGCAGCTCCTCGGTCTGAGAGAAGATGAGAGGGGCTGAGAGGGAAGGTAAATGTTTGGACGTGTAGACTTCGGCCTAGCTCCCATGCGTCTCCATAACAAGAAAGATGATGGCTATCGAATTAAAGTTGGTAGCAAACCCAGAGGCAATAGAATGGCCGGGTGGTGTGGCTAGGACTGTCCTGAACCCTCAGAGCTGCTTTTTACTTGGTCTTCCTTCCTTCCTGAGATACGTTAGGATGGTTTTTCCAAGGCAGGAAGCATCTCTGCCCAGAAAGGACAGCCCTGGGGAAGCAGGTGCATAAGACTGGGAAGCCTGCATGCTGTGTTGAGAAGAAATGGTTTAATTTAGAATCTGAAGGGGTGGTGGGATTGTGAACTGTTGAGACCATGAGTTTTCCAAGAAGAGGTTTATCTGAACTATACCGAGGGAAAGAGGGCTTCTGCCGCAAATGTTCAAGTCATTTGGTAGGCGAGATCAGCATTTTATGATTGTCTTTCTAAGGACAAAGTTTCCAAATACATAATTTAAAGGGTGCAGCTTTCTGTGCTAAGCACTCATAACAATAATTCAGTTGTCCTCAGAAATACCAATGCAAACCTTCCAGATCTATATTGTGAAGTCTAGGCCTGCCTGAGCTTCGATGTGAGCTCCTGTCTCAGAAAATAAACAAACAAAAAATGTTCAATTTACTTTTTAAGACAGGTTCAACAAAATGCTCCAACTGCAAGCCAGAAGATTAAACTAGAAGGTGGGTGGTATATAAATATCTGATAAGTCTATGACTAGCTAGTGCTTTGGTTTTCTAGTGCATGGCATCCCTTAGCTTCTAAAAAGTTTGTAACTTAAAAAAATAACCTAGTTTCTTCATAGGAAGAGACTCTTTCTGGTTCTATAAATCTGGAAAAGAACTCATGACTGGGGTGTTCTGGGTCCTAGGAGAATGTCTACTACCATTATCCCACTAAATGAACATAGTACCAGACTGCCCTGTGACCTGACCTCTCTCCACTCACCGATTAGTGCAGCCCTCAGACCTCTTCAGAAAAACTTCTTTGTGCAATGGATGGTATTTAATACGTACTCACAAGTAGGCAAAATATAGAGAATAACTGTCTGCGGGGCGCTCAGCCATAAATGGGATATCTGGATCACACCCCCTTCCCTCGGGGCTCATGGAATATTAGCAAAGAGGAAACAGAAAGGGCCAGAGGTTAGGGAGAACCGACATGAAGTGCTTTCTTCTGCACTCATAACAGCTGTGGTTATGAGTGATCTGCGCAAGATCAGGCCGGTAAGAATTGCAGCATGAGATGGGCGGGGCTTATAAGCCCTGCCCTTAGCTGAGGCGCTATTGACCCGTGGTGGTTGCTGGGAAATTTGAGGTGTCATCTCTGGTAGTTTCATTGTGCTAAAATGGATGGCCCCACATCCGAGCATGTATGGGCACTACTCATTGACTCAATGGATCATTTAAAAAGAAAAAAGAAGAACACGAGGTTTTCAGAGAATGTGGAAAGGCCACGAGGAACTTGAGGAGGGTATAATTTGGAAAACATCAACTGATAGACGGAATGTGGTGCACGCCTTCAATGACATGACAGCACTTGGGAGGCAGAAGCAGGCTGAGCTCTGTGAGGCCAGCCTGGTCTACAGAGCTCGTTCCGTGACAGCTAAGGTTATACAGTGTTGCATGTAATTTTAATCTATGTTTGCTCCTTGCCGGGTGCTGACAATAGCCATCTCACCCGTCCCCCGCGGCTAGCTATGCCTTTTCTCCTGCCCAGAGACACTTCGAATGGAAAACACCGGACAGTTCTAACGCTTTAAAACCAGCCAGATAGCACAACTGCTGGGCGAAGAATCTATTGCTCTAAACCCATCAGCTATCCAGAGGCTGCCACCGAGATCTAATTGCCCCCAGGCCTTACACGGTGGGTGTGCTCCTCTCCCCAAAGCCTGACCCAAAATCCCCTCTCTCCTCCCTCTTTTCCTCCCCTCTCCCCAAACTCTTGATCCCTCCTCTTCCTCCTGATACCTGGAAATTCAGCCTTTTTCCCCCTCACCCAACAACTGGCTTCTGCCATCAATATTGACATAATCAATAAACAATTAGGAAACCAGATTTTAATATTAGTTCCTCCCCCTACAATACTGGGAAATCCTGTCTTAGAAAACCAATAAAAAAAAGTAAGGGGACTGGAGAGATGGCTCAGAGGTTAAGAGCACACTGACTGCTCTTCCCAAGGTCCTAAGTTCAATTCCCAGCAACCACATGGTGGCTCACAACCATCTGTAATGGGATCCAATGCCTTCTTCTCGTGTGTCTGAAGACAGTGTACTCACATAAAAAATAAATCTTTAAAAAATAAAATAAAAAAGATTCTCTGGCTCTTTTCCAAAACAGTGTGCTGGCAGCTGGTTGTTTATAATCTCTTTGGGCTCGATCTTGATGTGGTTAGTGATTGCCTCATACACACAACATAAACTAGGCCACTAGGGTAGTTCCTATGTGTGTTCAGATCTCTAGGTCTTAATAGGTCATCATAGTCTCCTTAAAAATGTCTATTCAAAATCAGTATCAGATGCGTCATCAAAGGCAAAAACTATAACATGATAAAAAAAAAAAAGCAATGATCACAGAAGATGGGACTCAGGACATTTAACTGTCAATGATCTAAAAAATTGGGAAGGCTGGGAAGCCGTGCTAACCCTTCAAGTCAAAAGACAGCAGGACAAAAACCTCCCAGAGGAGAGGGAAGATTGGAAGAAGGAGCCGTTGAAGTGGATTGAGGTGTACATGAAACAGAAGTCAGTCCACAGTCCATCCATCTCCTGACAATCCTGGGGTTCAGTGTGATTGTCTGGATGCCCCTAAAACAGTATTCCAGTACCTGAACCAACAGAACTCTCTTACATCAACAAACCAAGAAAATGTAACACACAAAGCTTTGAGAATCACAAGTTACTAATAGTGCACATGTGGAATCAATTATTTAAACTAATAATGAAACTAGTTATTGATAAATCACCTTGCTGGAATATGTAGATATGTCCTAGTAAACATGGTCCAAGAACTTAGTAATGTACCCTTTCAAACCATACATGTGTGAGCTGGGGATGTGGGTCAGTGGTGGATTGCTTCCCTCGAAACATACATGGTAACATACTAAATATTTTGTTATAATGTAGTTTCTCAAATTTCAGCAAGAAATATTTGTGCCAGACTATTAGCATCTGTATAACATCATCTCAGAAATGATGGACTCTATGAAACCATCCAAATACTTGAAAATGTGTGAAACATTAAATGTCCTCTTGGGGACTTAAAGCTATAGTGACTTAATAGAATAATGAAAATCGTTCCTAGACTTATGGGGGCACATGACCCCCATTTGGACCACCATTTGCTGGGTGTGGGAAACAAAAGGCAGATGCTATTTAATGGCCAACATTCTTGGACTCACTCTGGGGTCTTTGTCCCCCTGACTGCTGTCCTCCAAGGCAGCCATCTCTCTCTATTAGTTATGGTGTTACGCTTACTTTGTATAGTTTGAAAAGAATGGACTCAGGTCATTGACAAAAATCCCATATTTTATTCACAGTCAGCATGCTAATTTTACAGTGAGGACTGACGTAGAAAGCTCAATGAGAAAGGTAGGTGGCAAGGCCCCAAACAGAGGATGTGCAACAGGAGAGGCAGGGAAGTTTCTAGAATATCATGAACTAGTGACAGCTTTTTTAAACACTTCTTAGCAATCTTAAAATCTAACATTATGTCAAATTGACTCTTTCTGTCCAGTGCGGGATGGGGCAGGGATCAAAAGCAAATTCTTGAAGTTTTTGACGTAGGCTTTTTAAATTAGACTATTTCCAGTGGGTGAGGTAGGAGCTAGAGTTTGCCTGCTGTTCTTGTGAGTTGGTGTCCTAGAATTCCAAGACATAAGTCAAACTGCTATTTCCCTCGGAGGTTTACTATCAATGCTAACCCATGGCCAAAATAAAAACGAGGCTGAACAATTCATGAAGTCGGCCTGGCAGGCATCAACTGATCCCCAGTCAGTGCTCTGTGGATTCAATTCAAATAACGTGTGCTCAGGATACCGCATAATGGTGCACACGTTGGGGATGGGGAGTTAGGTATATGGATCTAATTTCAGAACTAGAAGTTTCAGGAGAACTGCCCAGCCCATTCTGAGCTTAACTGAGTAAGGAAGTAGGGAGAACAGAACCCTGAGGTCTAAGTGAAGCAGATTCCACGGTGCCTGGTGCTTCTGCGATGCGACATGCTTGGCACTTCCTGGGATGCTGGGGAAAGAGTTGAATGCCAAAAACATGTGCTTGGCTCTGTCCCTGGGGGATTAAGCAACAGAAGACCAGCCATTAATGAAAAAATAAAGTGGAACTTCAGGATCTCAGGACTAGTGATTTTAAGGGTGGGCAATCTACACTCCAGTCTAAGAAGAGTTTCTTCCATTAGATAGATCCCTTCAACAAATCGACGTGGTGTCATCCCATCTTTAAAACTAAATCAAAGGTTATTATGTGATTGGCACACACCATACACATATTTCCAAATGTGGTTCAGAAATATCACATTCTAGCCCACCAAGTTTGTACAATTCTTGTGTGTCTGGTAAGAATAAAAATATATTTAAAAATAAATGAAAAGAGTTTTAAAGCTAAGTGTGGTGGCCCATTCAAAAGGCAGAGGCAAGTGGATCTCTGTGGGTTCAAGACCAGCCTGGTTTATATAGTGAGTGCAAGGTAGGCAGGGCTGCACAGTGAAACCTTGAACCCCCATCACTAAAAAGACAAAAGGCTTCTAAGCTATCTTAGCATTGAGTTCCTCTGTAGAACTTTCCAGAAAAGCCAGCACTGCTGCAGCTACCTTGGCTCCCACAAGGCAGTGCCTATCTGCATAAACACCTTGTTCAAGGTTACACACAATTTCAACATTGTAAAATTCAACAATGGCTCCTGAATTAGTCAACCACTCAACCCCAGTCTCTCAGCAGCAACCTTCACGGTTGATGTGTAGTGATGACAGTGACATCCACACATCTGGGATAATTCTATATGCTTCCCTTTGAGCTGGCTCCCACCTTGTCTTTGCATCCCTGCCCTATGGTCCCCAAAGCCACAGGGTCCTTCCTGGAAAGTGACCCACATCCTATGACCCCTGTTAAAAGTGCCCCACGATGTCTTACTCTGAATAAAGTTTGTCTTTATCAGGGCCTACGAGACCCCTATGGTAGTGCCTTCATTAACTCATGCCATTCCTATCCAGCCCATGCCTGCCCATCATGCTATATCAGGACGCTTCCTTGTATTTCTCACAGAATCTTTACACCTGCTTGCACCTCTACCTAGAAAGTGCTACCACGGATGACTCTTCTCCTCCGTTCTTCTTAGGTCCTTGCTCAGATGTCCTCTGACCCCAACGCTTTCCGGAACCACCTTCAACAGACAGTTCAACACCCAGGAACATGGGAAGCTGCTGCTGCCTGTAACACTGCCCTCCCTGAGCTTAGGCCAACTTTCCACTCCAGATGTGCCCGATGGAATTTACTCATGTGCCCCTTCCAACGGGATTGAAAGCTCCATGAAAAGAGGGTCTTCATTAATATCCCCAGTGTCCACAGCGCTGCCTGACATGTACTCATTTTAAAATAAATGAACAGCTAGGAGTAACCAGCGATGCTAACCCACTCCAGCTGTAAACACGAGCTCGCAGCGTAAAGGCGGAGGTCTCGAGCGATTGTGACCTGAAGGGGAAGTTTTTCTTGGCCGTCCACACAAGCATTTTGCACTTACAGTATATGACTGTGGAATCTTATGTCATGGACCATCAACCACAGGAAAAATTAAAATAAATCTCTGGCCACAAGGAAACAGAAAGCAACAATTAAGGGCTAGATACATGATTAGACAATTAGTCACCACTGGCTTTTGCCAGAGTAACTGAAAGCACAGCCTGGGAGACAGAACCGGGTTGAAGCCATTGCTGTGCTGTCTTTCTCTGAAACACAGGAGCATTTACTCTCCATTTCTCTGAGGACGGTGATCTGTAAAATTCAGCTAAACCCCCTAGAATAGTGAGAATTCCATGGCCATCCCCTCTCGCACAGTCCCTGGTACAGAACAAACATTTAATATACACTGGTTTTGCCATTCTTTAATATCACACCCAGCCACCGCTCTGTCACTTTCTGGTCTCACACGTCTCTCTAATGGGGAAAGAGTGCTCAGGAGTTTTTGTGTTTGTTTTTTACTCATATATTTTCACAGAAACCTACATGTCACACTATTAAAGAGTTCCTTTAGTCAGGACAACGAGGACCACATAAAGTCATAAAATATTGTCAAGATGGCTCAGCAGTAAGTCGCTTGTTAAGATCTGGAAACCACGTCAAGGTGGACAGGTACCATGCATCTGAAATCCTGGTACTCGTCCTGTGAGATGGGAGACACAGAGGGGAGAACCCCAGGAAGCTAGTGGGTCAGGTGGCTTGGTACATGAGGCAGAGAACAAAGGCCCTGTCTCAGAGATGGTGAGATTTGTCCTCTGACCGCCACACTCACTCACACACAGAGCAGGTCTACAAAAAGATACAAAACGATGCTGAGAACATGGACGCACGTGTGTCAACTGTCTATTCAATGGCCTGTGCACACCTGCTTGAGTTCTGCTTACAGCCTGAGAATGTGAAGTCAAAGACGAGCCTTCTCTGTGAGGGTACAGCAATGTTTTCTGTGCAGCTCAAACCGGTATCTTCTGCTTGAAGGTCTTTCTCCAGGGACCTGACCGCTCTGTGCTGGGGCATCTACTTCTATGCAGCTTTGCTACTAATCTTAAATGTGCTTGTCCCTGACTAAATAATGCAAAAAGGAGTCCCTTTCTCCTGTTTTTCTGTTCATCAGGTCTATGAAAGGTCACTATGTATCAGAACTCACAGCAAGGTTAGAGAAAACAAGGTTAGCACGCTGCCTGGTGCTAGGCCTGTAGACACTGAGCATACACCCAAAGTCAGTTCACCATGAGAGCTTGGGATGCACAGCACCCACAGAAAGGTCTGGGCGTGGCTAGCTGGGAATATCTGTATCCCAGTGCAGGGTGAGTTCCGGGGCTCTCAACCAGCCTTCCTGGAATGCTAAGTTCCAGGTTCAGTGAAGAGAATCCGTCTTAAAACATGAGTGGAAGCTGGGCATAGTGGCCCACATCTTCAACCTCAGCACTTGAGAAACAGAGGCAGGCATCTCTGTGACTTTAAATCCAGCTTAGTCTACATAGTGAATTCCAGGCTAGCAAAGGCTACACAGTAAGAACCTGTCTCAACAAATAAGCAAGATACAGAGCAACCGAGGAAGACAGCCTAATGTCAAGTTATGGCCACCACAGGTACGCATGCATACTCCCACATGTGTGCTAACACACACATACACACACACACACACACACACGCACATACACACGCACATACACATGCACATATACACACACATACACACACATATACACACATACACATATACACACATACACACACATATACACATACATACACACATACGCATACATACACACATACATACATACACATATATACACACATACATACACACACATATACACACACACACATACACACACACACACACACACACACACACAGAGTGCCAGATCTGTGGTCCATCAGCCAAACAAACAAACCAAAAACAAACAAAACCCACAATACTAAGTGTCCCTGAAGTGAATACATGTTACTTTCTCTTGCCTTCTGCCACTGTGGTTGATTAAGATGGACTGGGACCAGCTTCAATGTCCACTAGCTTTTAAGTGTTCTCTTATATTGCATGGACAGGAGAGGAAACCCTTAGAGCTAGGTTCTGCATTTGCAGTGGGCTCAGCCGGTTAGAGCCTACGAAGATGCCATCTTGCTGTGGCTTCCAGGAAGTTACAGCTGTAGATAAGGTGTACACAACAGTGGGCACATGCATGGGTCTCTTGCCTGTCAACGGCTTGGGCTACGAGAAATAGGTATGACCACGGTGACAGATGCTCCCTGACCCTTTGTTTGTGACTATGGCATTATAGTCTTAAATGGTGGCTTCTGGTTCTTGATCCTTTGCAGTGACTTGGAAGGACCCAATTCTCTATATCACCCTCTTCCTTTTTACTTGACTGAGCCATGCCTCAGGTCAGTTTACCCAGAACAGACTCTACAATGAGGATTTATTTGTGATTTATTGAGGAAGTGCTTCCAGGAGAGACCAATTAAAGGGACAAGGGACATGACAATGGAAAGAGAGGAAGGCTAAGAGAGATTATGACTTTAGGCACAGCCCCAGCCCCAGCCAGCACCACCAGAGTGCTCTGGAGGGCCGATCACATCTCTAAAGTAGAACTCAGCTGATCTGGTCTGTCACTGGCCATGGGCCACACAGAGGAGGGGGGATGGATGCTGTGTGCTTACAGAATGCCCCAGGTCTCCAGGACAGGTCACTGGAGAAGGCCAGGTATTTAAAGACAAAGACCTGCAGACATCGGGGGAAGGACACACTGAAATCCCAGAGATCCTGGGGAGTAGGAGAGGAGCCTTTGCAGGGTGATGTCTAGGACTTGTACTCAATCCCTGACAGACAGGAACCCACAGGTCACAGACTTGTCACTCGCTGCCAGGAGATGGCAATGGCAGATACCACATATGCTACTGAAGAGAAACCTAAGAGTACAGTGCGTGTCCACAACTGCCGTGTGTGTGAGCAGGACTATGTCTGAAGGCCAGATTCCTACATCAGATAAAGAAAGGGGTCTACTGAACATGTGGGGATTTTCTTTCATATTTATACACATCCAACAGGAAAAAAAAAACACAAACAAACAGTAACAACCCAACACTGGCAAGGTCTTGACACCCTACCTGTTTCAGGGAATGCAGCCATATTAAAGCCTCAAACTCCACCTTGGCAAGCAGACACCATGGCTGGTCCAGTGGCTTTATTACACGTCAGAATCCTTCCTCTACAACAGAAGTCAGAACGATTTTTTTTTTCTGCCTATCTATGTCAGAACCTGATGAGGATTTAGTTACACAATATATTTATTTACCCAAAACATATTTCCCTCCTCACTTCATTGTTTTGACAAGCAATGGTTTGTCCCAGCTGATCAACAGACCATAACTAATTCCCTTTTCCTCCAGTGTTTATTAATTTTAAAACCTAGCAAAATTGGATAAAGCATGTCAAATTTTTCTCCTAAACTGATATTACTGATAGTGTAAAAAGCTGAAATTCTTTGTGATTTTCAGATGAAAAGTTCACATCCAGTCTTTTCCGGCTAGGGTGTTGCTAACAACAAAAACATCAACTGGGGTGGTATCTGCACAAGTCAGGAACCCGGCCTGTAGGAGAGGCAACACTGGGAGTATAAGGAAAAGGTATCTGTGAGTTGCTTGTATCAAAGGACTTTAGATTGGAAATATCTACATATTCTCATTACAGACCACGCATGTGATACACACACACACACCACACACACACACACACACACACACACACACACACACACACACACACCTATCTCTTAAACTTCTATGGACAAAGAATTAGCAGCGTGTGGCTTGGGGCAGGATAGGATACTTACTCACTATGTCTTTGATTGCCGCTCTCTTTCTGACCCTTCGCTCCCTGTGTAAAGGTCCAACAGGGACACCGCCAAGGCATTCTAACAGATAGTGCTACCCATGACACCTCTCCCTCTGTGCTTCCCGAGAGCCCATGGATGTCTCTCTGGCTTTACAGCCCTCCTTTAATATTACATTAATTAATCAAAATATTCCTTCACAGTCAAACTACAAAGGATCACACTCTTTACCAATTCAGAAGGCTTCGGATTGAAATTCACGGTAAGTTCTCAAATTTATAACTAAACGTTAGGTTGAAAAGGTAAAAAAAAATTATTTTCTGTAAAAATATAAAAGATGTTGAACTACCAGTTTAGATGTAACAAGATAGAGGAAAGAAAATAACTTTAGACATGAAATTCTGCCATAGCTGAACAAAAGAAAATCCACAGTTCTAATGCATTTTTAGTGGAAAAGTTATCATTTAACCCAAAACTCTAGAAAAATAGCAGCAAAATAAATCACAAAAGAGTAAAAGTGACAAATTTTATTGAGCACACAAAATAAAAAAATAATAAAATGTAAGGAATAACTAACAGAATTATATAGTAGAAGCCTATGTTTAACTATAGATAAGCTACAGATAGAAGTGTATTTGTTTTTTTAAAGATTAAAATCATACCAAACTTGGTTGAAATAAATGTGTTCTCATTTATTTCAGAAAACTTGGCAAATAAGAACATTAGAATTGGGAATGGAGTTCACTCTAAAATAAGAAAACTCATAAAAAAGTGTCATGTGAACGTACTGCTCTATAATAAAACCTCTTTGTCAAAGCCTTTTCTCTAAGGACACAGGTCTGTATTAACAAGCACTGCTGCGTAACAAACACAGCCCAGGAAAAAGGGCGTGCGCTACTGCTCCTGCGGGTCAGGTGATCCGTTCCATGCCTTCTCCTCTGCAGTCCCCACTGGCTAGCTTTGCTCTGTTGGTCCTGCCTGGGAGCTTGTGTGGACACTCTCTGACTCCAGGCTAGTCAGGAAGTCTTAGATGGGCTACTGGCTTTCTTCATGTGGTCTCTCATCTTCCAGCAGGTCAGCTTGGGGTGTTTCACATAGAGACAGCAGATTTCTAAGAGTAAGAAGAAATCACACGACCCATTGTAAGCCATTGGGCTTTATAAATGCACTTGTTGTCCCCATGAGAGTCTCTTGGACAAGTGAGTTGCCAAATTGGTTGCATTGAGAGGAAAGCTGAGAATGGATACAGGAGAGTCACTGTGTCCATCAATGCCAGCCTGGTTCTGCTTCTCCCCTCAGGAAATCTGAGCACTGTTACCCACCATGCAGGACAGGAAGGAGGGCAGTTTATCCGGGTGGGTGCATCATGCAGGACCTTGGTTGGCAGTGAGTGTCAGAGAAACAGCTTTCTCCAAGTTGGTGTTCAGTAAAACAGCTCTTCTTTATTGGGGGTAACAAAAGCTATAGATACCTTGGGGAGTGGGTAGGGGTTTTCAGGGTGAGCGTACATTATTGGATGGTGCCAAGGTGCTGAGAATTCATGCTTCAATTGCATGAAGAAAAATCCTGGGTTCTTGTTGGGCATGTCCTTGTAGAGAGAGAGGAAGTTAAACCTGTAATTTGGCCACCAGGCTACATGACTGCCTCAAGGTTGTCAGAGGTGGGGCTCATGCAGGCCACGTGGGCCAGGACAGAAAAACAATCCTATACTTGCCAGTCTCAGGACAAGATTTTCAGGGTTGGACACATCTCGGCCTCACTCTTCCTCCAGACTGGTCCCCACGCCCCCGCCCCATGGTTTTCCAATCCCACACATCAATGTGATCATACTGCCAAACCATCAGCGACAAGAAACTCTAGATATGCTCAGAAGACTAGGTGGGCTTCCAAACATCCACTTCATCATGGCCAGTAACCACCTCTCTGCTCCACCAGTCAGTGCTTCTAAACTCCCCAGGAACTTACCAAACTTTCAACCCCCCCCAATACCCCAATTCTTGTAGGGATTTATGCAAAGTATAAAAACCTCTACTTCATTTATGAAGCTGGTATGGGTAAACATAACTTTTATTTGCCTGATATAATTGATGTCTGGGAGGCTCACTGCCTCCTTCTGTTAACCTAGTCCTAGTCCTAGAAGCTTCTAGCCTCCATACAATGTTATCTAGACCTAGAATGTTTTCGACCCCTGAGTCTTACTGCTAGATAAGCTCACCCCTTTCTAGTTCTGTCTGATCTCTAGCTGGCTGGTCGACTCGGCTGTTCTGCCTCAAACTCCTCTCCAAGCTGACTGATTCAATCTGGCTTCTCTCTCGGCCTCTGACCTTTTATTCTATTTCATCTCAAACTAACTCTGGCCATCTGTTCTAATCGTCTAGCTCCTCGTTCTCCGGCTCATTCTATCCTCACCTGTGTCTAGGTTGTTCCATCTCTGCGACCTCTGTACTGTGCCTGTTTCTCAAACTCCAAAAGACCACGAAGGAGCCAATTCTGTTGCAATCAAACTAGGGGCTTTATTCATGTTTGAGCTTGGGCCACACGGTCATCACTGATGCAGCAGGACGGGAGGGTGAAGCCCCAATCCCAGTTGCAAGCAAGCAAGGAGGTTTCCAGCTTAGCACACATCTGACTGGGGGGCTATTATGGTATTTGTTGCCCTTTAAAATAATTGGCTGGTGCTGGGTGCCAAACTATAACTTTCATAAGTAAATATCTTTAGGTACAACTATAACTTCTACTTTCCTCCCGATTGGTGGTTGTTAGGGAGTGACCTGGAGACTAGTGATAGGTGCAGGCTTGTTGGTTAACTCTGGTTCAACCTTAGGTCAAGGATGGAGCCTGAACCCAAGATGGAGTTGGTCTGGTCTCTCAAATCCAAGATGGAGTTGGACTGGCTTTCAAGTCCAAGATGGAGTTGGACTGGCTCTCAAGTCCAAGATGGAGTTGGTCTGGTCTCTCAAATCCAAGATGGTGTTGGTCTGGTCTTACCAGTACAACTGTCCTGGTAAGACTGCCCAACCCCCTTCTTCTTTGTGGTGCTCTCTTTAAGTAGCCTTTCTTATCTCTCTGTTCTCATGAGAGTTGGACATGTCCTATTCTGTGAAATTCTCTGATTTGTCACTTTGCCACTCAATCAGATATTGCTTTCAAACATGGGTGCTTCCTTCTAGAAACTAACTTGTTTTTACACTCCGGATTTTATTCTCCTCCTGGTCTACCCCTCCCCCAAGGGTTCCACATCCCATACCTCCCCCCCACTCCCCCTGTCTCCACAAGGATGTCCCCACCCCACCCATCCCACCCAACCTCTAAGCTTCTTGGGGCCTCCAGTCTCTTGAGGGTTAGGTGCATCTTCTCTGACTGGACGCAGACCCGGGATTCCTCTGCTGTATGTGTTGGGAGCCTCATCTCAGCTGGTGTATGCTGCCTGGTTGGTGGTCCAGTGTCTGAGAGATCTCAGGGGTCCAGGTTAATTGAGACTGCTGACCCTTCTACAGGATTGCCCTCCTCCTTAGCTTCCTCCAGCTTTCCCCTAATTCAACCACAGGGGTCAGCAGCTTCTGTCTGTTGGTTGGGTGCACACATCTGCATCTGACTCTTCAGCTGCTTGATGGGTCTTTTGGAGGCAGTCGTGGTAGGTCCCTTTTTGTGAATGTCCCATAACTTTACCTTCATTGTTTGGGATTCAGTGTGTGCATTAAAGGCATATCTGTATTCCAACCAAAGAGATCAAAGGTGTAAGCTAAGGCTGAACCACACCACAAATAGAAACAGGGTTTTCTAGTAAAAAACACAATCCTGGGGTTCACAGTGTGATCAAATATCCTGCGACAAGTATGAGCTGATATTGACATATCAAAGAAAACTAAAGCTTATAACTTCTGACTGTAAGAGTCAAAAAACTTTAAATATAATAGCAACAAGGAAAATATGGAGGAACATTAAAGGAACAAAACACAGTCATTTAACGGTTTATTTTAGGAATTCAAGAGTGGTTTAATATATATTAATATAAATCAACGCATTTGGCAAAGCAAAAAAGATTAAACACTAAAATATATTTCATAAATTTAGCATTTAATTATATTCAAACAGAAGTCAAAGCAATTCATGTAATTTTGTCTTAAAGATGGTTTTGAAATAACAGCCAATAGAATGTTGGAACTGGTCAGGTAAACACTGCAGGCAAAATTGATGAGAAGTTCATGATCACTGAATGCATTTAGAAAGCAGAAGCTAATCACATTTTCTACAGATATTTCAGACTCTTTAAAATACCAATAATATATTTCTGTAACACAATCCGATATCACTCTTTTAAAGACAGGATCTCACTACACAGCCCTGGCTGACCTGGAACTCCTGTAGACCAGACTATCCTCAAACTCACAGAGATCCACGCTCTGCTTCCTGGCTGCTGGGATTAAGGGTGTGCACCACCACACCTGGCATTGACTCTGCACCTGTTTTAAATGGCTTTATGGTTTATTAGTGTATCTTCATATCCATTGTACAAGTGATGCGTTTCATCAGGCAAACTCTTCCAAGAACATCGTTACTACCGGGTCTATATTCACCCTCATGCTCTTCCCTGCATCTCTCTCTCATCCCCCAACTCTGTCCTGATCTTCTTCCTTCACCTGCTCTCCTTTCTGCCTCTGTGGCATTTATATATTCAAATGATCTTATATATCTATGTAAATCTAAGATCCAAAATACTGGGAGAAAATGTGATACTTTTGTTGGTCTATCTTGTTTCATTTAAAATACTGATCTTTAATTGCCCCCATTTTCTTGTAAATGACATAACTCTTCTTTGAGGCGAATATGTCCTTTGTGTATATACGCCTGACTTCCTGTCCACGTTCATTTGTTGACAGACACATAGGCTGGTTCCATGACTTAGGTACTGTGAATAGCGTTTCAATAACCATGGACGTGCAAACATCTGTGTGGTAACTTAGTGTCCTTTGGGCTTGTAACTGGGAGTGGCACCACTGGCCATATAGTTGGTTTATTCCCCCCTTTTACTGAAGATAGATTCTTTTCTCATACAATATATCCTGATTACAGTTTCCCCTCCATTAAATCCCTTCCCTCAAACACCTGGAGAGCAGGCCTCACATCAACCAAGGAAAGCTCATAAGAACTCGCAGAGACTGGAGCAGCAAGCACAAGGCCAGCACAGGTCGGCTCTGGGTCCTCTGCGCACATTACAGGCGTCCAGTCTGGTGTTTTTATGGGGGTTTCTGAACCCGCGCATCTCTGACTCTTGTGTCTGCTCTTGGGACTCTTCTTTTTCTGTCGTCTTGTCCATCTTCACTGTATGCGTTTTGTATTGTCTTAGTATATTTTATTTCTCTGTGTTTTGCTATTATCTCGTAGAGGCCTGCTCTTTTCTAATGAGAGGCAGAAAGGAAGTGAATTCAGATGGGAGGCGAGGTGGGGAGGAGCTGGGAGGAGTAGAGGAAGGGACAACTGTAGTCAGGTTTCTTCACTTTTAAACAACTTCAGAAACCTTGGGAACACTGCTATAAAAACATCCTCTCTGCAATCAGATATAAGGCAGAAATCATTTGCTATCACTGTGAACTAATGTCACCCTAGAAGCGCCAGCCAATAAATTAGAAATAAGGAGGAGGAGGAGGAGGAGGCAGAGGAGGAGGAGGCAGAGGAGGAGGAAGAGGAAGAAGAGGGGGAAGAGGAAGAAGAGGAGAAAACAGAAAGCACGTATTTGGGAGAGGAAACGCCAAATATAACTACATACTGACTGCCAATGTGACTCTCTAAAGCCCTGCGACTCTACTTGAGAAGCTTACATCTAGAACCTCCCCCAGAGGCCGTGTCTTAAAAGCTTGGTTTTCATTGCATGGGACCATTAGGAAATGATACGACCTTTGACAGAGACTAACGCTGGTTTCCCGGTCACTGGAAGTGTGTACTCGGAGAGAACTGTCTGGTCCTGGAAAGACTGCTCAGTGGTTAAGACCATGTGGTGCCCTTGCAAAGGTTTGGTTCCCAGGACCATGTCAGTCAGATATTCAAGTTTATTCTTTTTATCTAAATTATCATAGTGTGCAATACTGGTAGCAGCCCTTTGCAAATTAATAGAGTAAAATAAAAGGCTCAAAATACCTACATCTTATAAATGAGTCTAGGAAAGCAGAGGGACCTTACACTTATGACGAGAGAACTGGTCATTCAACATATTGCACCGTAACCAGAGTCTGACTCCTTGAGACTCTATTGACAAAAATATTCCTAAGGGAGGAAACGGGACTCGGCTCAGTGGGTAAAATGCTCGCCATGCAAGTGTGAGGGCCTGAGTTCTGGCTTCAGTGCCCATGACAAACTCCATGAGTGTCCGCAACCCAGATGTGGGAGGCATGCGTGGACATGACAAGAGGACAGGACCAGGGGACAAGGGATGGTGACAGGCAATTCCTTAAGGCTCACTCACCATTCAGCCTAGCTAAAAATGGCAAGCTCTGGATTTGGCGAAAAACAAACAAACTCAAAAATTAAGGTGAAGAAAGCCTGGGGAAGGCACAAGGACATTGACCTCTGACCTCCGCAGGCCTCCACACAGTATTCCTGCACATATGCAAACTCACACCGATGCATGTACAGGAAATAATCACATCGCACAGCTTCGGGGTAATAGAGCTTTTAATGCTCAGCGGATAAAGCACTTGGCCTGGTCCAAAGGACCACAGTCCCAGCACTTGAAGCAACAGAGCGAATGTTTCTTAACAGCACATACAGACTCACTGACTCCCTGAGAAAATAAGCTCACAGTGAGAACCCTTTACTAAGCTCCTGACACATACACAGAGAATATGATGATACGATAGCGGGAACGGATGGGGAGGAAGCACTGTGGATCAGGTTTGTCGTGTGGCATCTCTGAGAGAAAACTAAATTCGGCCTTGACATGTCTCAAGAGTAGCCAGGGTTCTAAGGTATCTGCAGATAATGAATGGCATCAAGGACCTGCTTTAAAAGGCCACAAAAAATGGAGCTGTGTGGCAGGGAGGGCGAGACACACCCAACGGCTCTTCTGCGTTCAGATCAACCCTCGGCTCGCCCACACGAGCGTCACAACCTGATCAGCATGTGGCCACCAGGGTGAGTGCCCAGCTTGACCCACATGGGCTAGTTGTCTCATTTAGTGAACAAGGTGGCCTTTGATTCCTCAGGGACTCTCAAGCCCTACCAAAAGATGCCCTGGAACCAGTATGAGGAAGTTTAGCCTTGTTTCTTTATTCCAGTAGTAACTTGGAGTCGTTCATGGACTAGGAGGCGGGGGTCCTTACTGGTGCATATCCAGCTGGTGATGCACACCTCTGAATCATACATCCCAAGTCTTCCGACTGCTCCACGCTGCCGCTCTGGGACTCCCCTAAGAGGCAAATCCAATCACTGCAACCTGCTTTTCCCTCAGCCAAGGTACCCACAGGACCACTTAGTATTCTGGGACTCCTCCTGACATCCACCCTCCCCCGCCCCCAACACACACACCAGTGTATGTTTCCAGTGTTGCCAAGCAACAGCTCATGAGCCCACCTAACCAGGTTTCAAGATCATTAAAGCCACGCCAGAGTAGCTATAAGAATTCCATGAGTTTTGTCTTCTAAGTTGGCAGCTGTGAAGTGGAAAATATGCTAGATCCACAGTCCCCAAATCACTATCTTTATTTCCCCTTTATTCTAGTTTTAACCAAAGGTCATTCTCATTAAAAAGCCTCTGGGGTCTTTGACAAATGTAAGTTTTATAGTTGCTGAGAGATCCTTGGCCCTGCCCTGTGGCTGCAGGCCTGCCAGTCACCCAGCTGCTATCAATTAACATTCCATCAGTTTCTCTGTCAGTTTGGGTTAGGCTAACTGAGTCACAGGTACAGTCCGTTTGGCAACATCCTGACCTCACAATGTGCTTGCCACAGAGTTGGAATTTCTAATGAAGTTTCATTCAGAAGAAAACAATTTAATGAGCAGTTATTATGTGAAACTCATTACCCAGTACGTGTGATATAATCCCAATGCACCACACTTCACTGTCCTATTTAGTGAGCAACAAACTAATTTTCTAAGTAGATATCATTAAATCACCTTCTATGTTAGACAAAGAACACTTTTTAAACCTGTGTTTAAAAGGTCAACCTTTTAAAAAGGAAAAAAAAAGGAGAAGGAAAACTAGAAACCAAATAAAAAACAAGAATAAAAGGAGAATATTAAGAAGAAATTTTGGGGCTGGGGATTTAGCTCAGTGGTAGAGCGCTTACCTAGGAAGCGCAAGGCCCTGGGTTCGGTCCCCAGCTACGAAAAAAAGAACAAAAAAAAAAAAAAAAAAGAAGAAATTTTTAAGAAATAGAATGACAAGAGAAACAAAAACACAAGAAAAGGAGAAAATAAGAAAGAACAAGATCCTGTAACGAAAAAGCGTGCATTCCCCATTGCCTTCAAAACCGGGAGTCTTCTCCTGATACAGTCTGCTTTATGTAACGCACTCGACATTCACATATTACATAATACATAATACATTCTGTATTAACCCCGTGTCACCGAGGGAGGAGTTTACAAATAATCCCAGGACACTCCTCTGCTCCCCAGGCACAGGGGCAGCTGGTCCCTGGAGGCCTGTGGGAAGGAGCACAGGAGAAAAGTCACACCAGACTCGGACATGGTGTAAGGGCCCTGGCAGGCGGTGCCTCACTGCGAAATACAGAGTGAAGAATGGACGTGCACAGAGGCAGAGTGCAACAAAAGTCACCTGCTTCACGCTCTCCAGGCAATGATTTCAAGCAGAATCATGATTTGAAGTTCTCTGTCTCTGTTCTCTCTCTCTCTCTCTCTCTCTCTCTCTCTCTCTCTCTCTCTCTCTCTCTCTTTCAACAAAATATTTGCAAATTCAAGAACACATCAAGAAAGACAACCCATCTTGCTTAAGTTAGCTTCATTCCAGACATGCAGGATGGTTTAACATATGCGGGTCAATAAACCTGGCACATCACGGAAATGGACTGAAGGACAGAAATCATGTGATCAGCTCAATAGACATAGAAGAGCTTCAGACGAGATCCAATATCCTTCATAATAAAAGCCCCAAGGAGACGAGGAATACAGAGAACGTTTTCTGTATTGGCTACTTCTCTATTGCTGCCATAAGACACCATGATCAAGACAACTTACAAATGAGTTTGAGGTTCCACAGGGTTGGGGCTGTGAGCCCACATCATAACCACAATCCGGAGGCTAAGAGCCTGGCAGTGCGATGGAGGGAGGCTCTTGATAAAAGCCTGCCCCGGTGACACACTTCCTCCAGCAAGACCACACCTCCCAATTTTTCCCAAACAGTTCCATCAACTGAGCACCAAGCACTCAGACCTATGGGCCTGCGGGGACCATTCTCATGCAAACCATCACAGAACGTGGACTTAGTAAAGTCTCTGTGTAAAAGACCTATAGTCAACATCGAGCTACACAGAAGAAACCTCAAAGGATTGTTTTACCAAGACCAGAAACAAAGCAAGGGGATACACTCTCCACTTCTATTCAATAGAGTGTTTGAAGTCTTAGCGAGAGCAATAAGACAAGAGAAGGAAAACAAACAGATCCAAAGGAGAAATAAAGAATTAAAGAACTGGGGGGGCTGGGGATTTAGCTCAGCGGTAGAGCGCTTGCCTAGCGAGCGCAAGGCCCTGGGTTCGGTTCCCAGCTCCGGAAAAAAAAAAAAAAAAAAGAATTAAAGAACTGATATAAAAGCACCAGAGACCCTGGAGGGTCAAAGCTGTCCTAAGCAAAATGGATTCTGCTGGAGATGTCAGGTGAGCTGACTTCAATCATATGAGAACGCTGTAATAATAAAACCAACAGGGTACCAACACACAGAGAGATCAGTGATTAGAACAAGACCCTGATATAAGCCCAAGCAGATATAGACAGCGGACTCTTTTGTAAAGATGCCAGAAATGTGTATTAGAGGAAAGGCAGCCTTTTGAACACATGGTGCTGAGAAGCTGGATGCCTACATGTCGGATACTGGCAGCCTGTTACCTTTCATCCTGCGCAAAACCCAACTCCAAATTTATGGAAGACATCGAGGTAAAACCTGATGCTGCTGGGGGCAAGGAGAAAAAACACTTCAAGGCTGAGGGCTCTCTTCAGGGGCTTCAGTACCCCAGAAATGAGCATCTAATCAAGTGGTACCACATGTGATTTAAAGGCTCTGACAGCAGGGGGAGCTGGTGAGTGAAGAGACAGCCTGAGGAGCAGTGGCCCTCCTTTGATGCCTACGTCTGAGAGGATTAGCATACAGGATGTATGAGGAACTGGGTGGGGGGGCACCTAAACAATAAGAAAACAAGTGATCCAATCAAACAATGAGATAAGAACTAAATAGGGAATCCTTAGTGAAAGAAATGCCAATGAATAGCCAATATTTTAAGTATTCAATATCTGGTCATGCCTTTAGTTCTAGTGCTTATGAAGAGGGGGAAGGTCTCTGGGAGTCCCAGGCCAGTCTGGGCTACATCGAAAGACTCTGTCTCAACAAAACAAAAGCACTCAACATCCTTATCCATCAGAGAAATGCAAATTAAAACCATTTTGGGAGTCCATCTCACCCCACTTAGAGTGGCTGAAATAATGAGACAAGAATCATCATCTTCACTTTGGTGGGATTGTACATGGGGGACAACTGATGGAAATTAGCATGGATGCATCTTTTAAAAGACAAAACCAAAAACATAAAACTCTAAAAAGAGAACTTTCATCTACAGCCCAGCTGTACCACTCAAAGGATTCAAGATGTGCCTGTGAGCGCCACAGTGGCCAAGGTCTCTCCATCTTACATAGGACACTTGCTCATCTCCATTTACTGCTGCCATCGCCATAGTAACAAAGAAATGGAACCAGCCTGGATGGCCATTGACAGATGAAAGGATAGGGAAAATGTGGTACATATACATAATGGATACATATGTATACATGTACATAATGGATACAGATGTATACATATACATAATAGATACAAATATACATATACACATATACATAATGGATATATATACATATATACATATATAATGGATACATATATATACACATATACATATACACAATGGATACAGACGTATACATGTACATAATGGATATAGACATATACATATACATAATGGATATAGACATATACATGTACACAATGGAATTTTATTCAGCCATAAAGAAAACTGAAATGAAAAATAGGAAAATGGATGGAACTGGAAATATTATCAGGTGGGGTCACTCAGCTCAGAGCCAGCATGTTCTCTCAGGGCAGAGCCTATATATTCCACCTTTTATAAATGTACATTTATATGGGAATAAGTATGTGTAGAGAGATCCTGGAAAGCTAGAGAAATCCCATGAAAAAGGAAAACGTTCTTTAAGAGATGGGAAGAATAATAGAATGCATGGAATATAAAAGTCAAAGGTGGACCACAGGGAACGAAAAGGTGTATGAGTCAGGTAGGGAGATGGGTGGGAGGGGGTTCCAACCAAAAATAACCACGCAAGAAAAAGCAATAAAGAGGAAATCAGCTTCTTGGCAAGCTAGGCAAATCATAAAATTAAAGAAAAATACCCTATATGAGTGGATAAAGTGGCTGCCAAAAGCTGTAGGCTGCTAAATTAAAAGCTCAGTGACAAGGGTGGACCACCTCCCAAAGCACTACTGACAATGTCCACTGCTGGTAGTTACCATCAGAACTAGATGAGACAATGCTACTGCTAAGAACATGCAGATGAGTGCACACACATGCACACATCTAATTGTGGGACACCAAAAAATACAGCAGAAATGAGGCTCCAAGCTTCCTCCCTGCCGTCTAGCCCCCAGTGCTAAAAACTTCTCAGCAGACTATTAAGAGAGACCTGTCAGCCTTCCTCAGTGTGGACTCTGTGTGCAACAATATTAATTGGCCAGGCAAGATGCCTACGGCATTAAGGGCAGGTCTGCTACAGGGATAACTTTCCTGATTGGATTTGAGGTCCTCGTCTGCCCCCCTCTTTCCTTCCCTTCATCTTCCCTTTCTTCCTTCTCTTCTCTCTCCCTCTCCCTCTCTCCCTCTCTCTCCCCCTCTCCCCCCTTTCCCCTCCCTCCCCCTCCCCCTCTCCCTCTCTTCCATGTCCTCCCTCTCCTCCCTCCCTCTCTCTCCTCCCCCTCTCTCCACCCTCCTCTCTCCTCCCCCTCTCTCCTCCTCCCCTCTCTTCCCTCCCCTCTCTTCCATCCCCTCTCCTCCCTCCACCCTCCCCTCTCCTCCCCCTCTCTCCTCCTCCCCTCTCCTCCTCCCCTCTCCTCCCCCTCTCCTCCTCCCCTCTCCTCCCTCCACCCTCCTCTCTCCTCCCCCTCTCTCCTCCCTCCCCCTCCTCCCTCCCCTCTCTCCTCCCCTCTCTCCTCCCTCCTCTCTCCTCCACCCTCTTCCCTCCCCCTCCTCCCCCTCTCCTCCCTCCCCTCTCCTCCTTCCCCTCTCTTCCATCCCCTCTCCTCCCTCCACCCTCCTCTCTCCTCCCCCTCTCCTCCCCCCCTCTCTTCCATCCCCTCTCCTCCCTCCACCCTCCTCTCTCCTCCCCTCTCTCCTCCCCCCTCTCTTCCATCCCCTCTCCTCCTCCCCCCCCTCTTCCCTCCCTCTCCTCCCCCCTCTCCTCCCTCCCCCTCCTCCTTCCCCTCTCTTCCATCCCCCTCCTCCCTCCACCCCCTCTCCTCCCCCCTCTCCCTCCCTCCCCTCTCTTCCATCCCCTCTCCTCCCTCCCCTCTCTTCCATCCCTCTCCTCCCCTCTCTCCTCCTCCCCCTCCTCCCCCTCTCCTCCCTCCCCTCTCCTCCCTCCCTCTCCTCCCCCCTCTCCTCCCTCCCCCTCTTCCATCCCCTCTCCTCCCTCCCCTCTCTTCCATCCCCTCTCCTCCCTCCACCCCCCCTCTCCTCCCCTCTCCTCCTCCCCTCTCCTCCCCTCCCTCTCCTCCCCTCCCCTCCTCCTCCCCCCTCTCCTCCCCTCTCTCTCTTTTCCCCTTCTCAATAGCCTCTCTCATTTGTTTTTGAAACAGGACCTCACTGTAGTTCAGGATGGCCTGGGATTCACTGTACACTAGGCTGCCCTCAAACTCAAAGAAATTCTTCTGCCTCCGGTTATAGGTGTGATCTACCCTACTGGACTTCTCTCCTTTTTTAAATGTTTCTGTAGATACGTTATATAAACCTGACAGGTATTTTTCTTGTGAAGTTCTTTAAAGGTGTTGTCAGGGCTGAGGAGATGGTAAAGGGCTTGCAGTGCCAAGATGAAGACTGGAATTTGAACCCACATCAAAAAGCTAAGCGTGGCATCACGCACTTGTACTCACAGCACTGGGCACGCGAGACAGGAGGGTCCCTGGGGCTGTCTGGACAGCCAGTCTAGCCCCTCTGACCTCCACAGGCATGTGCTCACACATGCACCAACTATGTAAGCATCCATACACATGCACACATATACACACAGTGTTAGATTACTGTTGCCTTAGGATTTTCATGCTATGATGAAATGCCATGACCAAAGTTACTTCTTCTTGGACACAAATATAAAGATCAACTGTGAAATATGCTCAAGCTTAGAGTCACAAGCAGTTTATTTGAATCAAACTTTCTTTCTATTTTATACATTTTATAAACTGAGTGTCCAGTGTGAGAAACATTTCAGTTTTGGAAAATTTATTTATTATTTCTATTTATTATATAAATATTACATATTTGAATATATATTTATATGTTTCCAAAATTAGACAATACTAACATTAAGCACATTTCATGTTTAGTTTTGAGTCTCATCCCAACATGTACATACACACATATTTATATACATGTTTTAGAAATATATATATATATACATATATGTTAGTATTGTCTTATTCAGGGTTACTATGGCTCTGATGAAACACCATAATCAAAAGCCACTTAGGGAGGAAAGGGTTTATTTGGCTTAAGTTTGCACATTACTGTTCATCCCTGAAGGAAGTCAGGCCAGGAACTATAAAACAGGGCAGGGACCTGGAGGCAGGAGCTGATGCAGAGGCCATGGAGGGGGACTGCTTACTGGCTTGCTCCTCATGGCTTGCTCAACCTGCTTACTTAACAGAATTTAGGACTGTCAGCCCAGGGTGTCACTACCCACAATGGGTTGGGCCCTCTTGCATCAATCACTAATTAAAATGCCCTGCAGGCTTGCCTATAGCCGCATCTTATAGTGGCATTTTCATAATTGAGGTATCTTTCTCTGATAGGCTCTAACCAGTGTCAAGCCAACATAAAATTAGCCAGCACAACTGCCTCTGGTCCCATTATTTCTGATGAGATTTAATTTACTATCCATATCATTATTTCTGAAGAAAAAATGATTGTTTTTCTCTGGGTATTTCCAGGAGTGCCCACTTATTTTGTTTTCAGAAATCTCACTGTGCTATGAGCTTTTAAAAACTATAAACATAATTTACACAAAAATTTGGGTTTTGGCTAGCATTACTTAAAATGTTCTACTCCCTTCTCCTCTGAACTTATCATTGATACATTAAGCCTTTTACATATTACTATACATCCAAGGTTTTATTTCTTCTCAGTCTCTAATCACTGTGCTGAGTGACTTTTCCATCATTTCCTGCTGCTGCTAAGCCCATCAGGTAAATTTTATATTGCAGATAATTTAATCTTTAGCACAAAGTTTTGGGGTTTGGCTTTTTTTTTTCAAGGTTTATTTTCTTACTGAAATGTCCTATCTTTTCATTTATTATAAGCATATTTTCCTTTACATCATTCTGTACAGTTATAATAAGCTACCTTGAATTGTTTTTTATCTGATAGTGTCAGCAACATGATCGTCTGTGTTTGCTGCTTTGCTTCTCCTGTGCTGGGTGATGCTGGATCACAGATGGAGAGAATGGGCAAGAGCAGTTCCGGGCTGGGTTGGGTTCTGTTACATCCCCCAGAACCTCCAACTGTTACTTCGCCCTTAACTAAGCCATGTGGAATGTGCCCTAAGAATCCCACAGCGCAGCTTTATACTACGGAACAGGAGCAGCAGGAGCCACCGCTGAGCAAATATTGCAGTCAGCAGAAGCAAAGGGGCAAAATGCAGGGCCCTCCTGGTCAGGATACTCATCTCTAAGGGTTCTTGAGATTTCTTACCCTCTCCTTCCTGGGGCAAGGCTCCTCCCCCCCCCGCCCCCAGAATAGCAAGACTAGATATACTTACTAAACTTGACTTCCAGTTTCCTCATGCCTCCCCTGGGTGAGTTGGTGAGCATCCGAGTGGATACGTTCTCCGGGCAACACGCACTTGTAGGTAAATACTGCAGTCAGCTGTGAGAAGAGTACTTTGTCCTGGGCGAGTTGTTTCCCTTCTTGTCTTATCATTTACCTGAGTGCAGGGGTAGGGGTGGGGATGGATGAACTAATGATGATCTTCAGTTTTTAACTGACATTTTAAAGACTTGAACAGATGTTCTACAATACATGAGCAAGCTTTAAGCACATTTAAAAATTGTTCCTTTAAAATCTGTCAGCCTATACCCAGGTTATCACGTGCTCTATGGGACCACCAGAGGGGGTAAAGCATTAAATGAGAACATAATACAGCTCCAATTGGAATCCTTTGTGGATTAGACTTGCAGGTGTTGCCTGTCTGTTGCTCCCAACCAACCACACTTAACTGCTTCAAAGCGCAAAGGGATCCCCCATTTCCACATGAACGTCTGCCCCATGCTCTTTGAGGACACACTTTCCTCAGGCAAGAACGGTTCCCCAGACACATGTGCATGCAAGCACCAGTTCTATTATTTCATGGTGACAAAAACCATTCTCAGAGTCTGATCTTGAGAATGAATCCTTATGGAAGGCAGACACAGTGTCACGGTCCCTATCTTCAGGGATCTCAGAACTCTGCTTGGGTTCTAAGTTCCTTGCCTCTAGCAGTGGTTCTCAACCTTCCTTCCTGTGACTCTGATACAGTTCCTCATTGCTATGGTGGCCCACAACCATTAAATTGTTTCATTGCTACTTCATAACTGTGCTTTTGCTATTTATGAATTCTAATGTAAATATCTGTTTTCTGATGGTCTGAGACAAACCCTGTGAAAGGGTCATTCAGTAATTTCCTAAGGGGTCAAGACCTACAGGTTGAGAACCTGTACCCTGGACGCTTGTTCTTAGAAGCTAATTGCAGGGAAAGAACAGTAAGTAGGGTAAGAAGGCCATCCCATTGGGGTTGTACTGGAGAAGTAGCTCAGAGAGTCAGGGATTAAGAGAATCCAAGCATGCATAGGGAGGGGTGGGGTCCCTGACGCCTAGGTTTGCTTAGCTTCCTGACAGTTATAGAATGGTAAAGCTGAGACACTATTAACTTCTGAATCAGGTACCCAAGGGTTTGTTCAGTTAGTTGCTTCTAATGGTGACTAAAAAATAGAGTAATGCAGTCTTCAGTCACACATGAGAAAGGGGTAGGATATCAGGTTCTTTGCCACCTCCCTCCCTCTGCCTGCTCCCCTCCCATATAATGTATATTTCCCCATGCGTATACTCCTCCCTCGCTCTGTCCTCTCAATCCTGTCTTCTCTCAGAGCAGTATCCTTAAAGTCTGAGCTGTGAGCTGGCTCCACCCTGAAGCATCAGCTGAGGAAAAAGCACAGCGACTGAACCTCTAGATCCTCTTCTGTCAATTAGGTATTAGAGCCAAGACTGTGGTCACACTCCATTAAACTTACAGCTGCCCGTCATGTGGGTAACTTACAGAGTCTCAATTTGTAGGGATGAACTATAGGTCCTCAGGATTCCCTTCTAATATGTTTACCATTAAGAAAGGATCAAGACACTTGCTCTTGCAAGATTTGGCTGGAAGGGAAACAGCAGCCATACTGTACTCACATGCTTCTGATACCCAAATCCAGGTACTGTGCAAAGGGCTTTACAGATGTGAAAAAAGTCCTGCGTCAAATGAACCCAGTTTAGAGGATTATCTCACGTGAGCATTGCTTCCCTTACAAACAGATGCTGCTTGTGGACGTTAACTTTGGCTGGACACATGGGCTCCCTGCTTGCTGTGTTCTTCCCTTCCCTCTGTCCAAGGCATTTGTGCATTCTGCCCCAACAAAGGCTGATCGGGGTCTTTAATATTCCCTGTCACAGCTCCACCCACAGTCTGTGCTCTGTATCTCTTACTGGTTCTGTCTGCGTCTAGATGCCAACTGTAAACACTTCACCTATACCAGAACAGGCAAGAAAGACAGACGGTCCTAGGGCTTCACCCTGTACCCCCAGACCCAGCCTTCTTGACCCTGGCCATCTTTTATACAACCCTCTCCTAGTACAAAAGATGGGCGGGCAGGCAGAAGTCAGAATTCACAGCAAGGCTGGGAGAAGGGATAGAGGTAAGATGAGATAAAGTCAGAGGTGGGGAGAGGAAGAAGGAACAGCCCAGAGGTTGAAGGGGGGCCTGGAAAGAGCAGAGAGACCTGAGGTGACAGTAGGGGACAGGAAGTCTAGCAAGAGCACTTATGCTCACCTTTTTGGCCTTCTTGTGTGCATATGTAAATAGCTTTACTATAAATATATGATAAACAGCTGGTCTCAGTCTAGTTTTCATTGCTTCTGGGTTGTCTTGTTTATTGTGAGACAGAGTCTCTACACAGCCTCATCTGTCCTGAAACTATGTAGACCAGGTTGGCTTTGAACTCAAAAAGATCCATCTGACTCCACCTCTCTAATGCTGGGATTAAAGGCATGTGCCACACTTTTAGGATTTCAGCACTAAAAGTTGTGACCTGTCACTCATATGCTGACTTTAAAGGCACAGAGCAATGACTATCACATGCTACTTAGAAAACAAAATAAACCACTTCATGTACACCTGTGTACACGGCTGAATAGAAACTGTGCTTCCAGGGTGGGCTCCAACTGGGGACTGGAGCACACACGGGGCCTTCCATGTCTATCTACTTACAGCTCCTGTGACTGACCTTAATTTTCGACATGTGGACTTGCTCACAAACAAAGTTATCACAAATGCTATTACATCTGCTGCACTTGCAACAGGCTGGATGTCGGGCGAGCACGTTAGTGGGTGTTGCCATCTGTGTCTCCAAAGCTCGATCTGTGGTGACAGTGACACAGCTCTCCCCATGGAGGTTCTTTGTCTGTCCTCAGCAAAGAATGACTTCTGCCAGTTAATGAACTTAGAGTCACCCACTCACATCAGACGCAGCCACTCACCCTGTCTGCTCGCTGGGGAGTCAAGGCTTTTCTAGACTAGAAAGAGAGCACAGCTGTGTGCCCACTTAAATAGATCCCAGGCATCTGTTAGGGTATGCATCTTAATGAAGAAAACGAAGCTCTGCTTGCCCCTGAGGAGGCAGGGGACTATGGAAACATTTTCTCCAGCAGAATAGCATTGTGAAACTGGGCCTAAACAATTATCTGTGGTCTCTGGAGTCACGGACGGAAAGGGCAGTGGTGGGTGTGGGGGGGAAGCAGATCGACTTGTTTTGTATTCTTAAAAACCCACAGAGAAACCTGGTGTGACTACAAGGCCAAGGATCCAGATAAGAGTGGGTTTGCCAGCGGGAACCGTGGAGGGCAGGGCGCTCTCGTGGTAAAGAGACTGAACGTCCTGAGAGAGCGAGTGTGTGTTGTAGGCTCGGTGGAATTTGCTTAATAAGTTGCACATTTGACATTGTAGGTCAGCTCTCCGGGTGCCAGGAGACAAAGCTTATTATATAATCACATACTTGTCCTTGCTGAAGTGAGTGCTGAGGGAAGGTCTCTGCCGTTTCCAAGCTCTCTGCTCGGCCAGTTGCTGAGGTGAACGGCCATCAGAGGCATGTTTTGAAAGCTGAGTCTGTCTGGGATGTCTGCCCCCTGCACTTACCTTATGCCGTCCTTCTCTGCAGAGGCCAGCTCGGGTCCGGGGGCAGGGGAAGAGCAGGCTATCTGATCTTGAGCTGAGCCAGGGATGAGAAGCTAAAGACTCCAAGTTTTTCAGCTTAACAGATTCCTGGCTGTTTGGCCACGGATTTTTTTTCGCCCCCAGCTACAGTAACATGCTGTGTGGGACTCAGGACAAAAGCCTCTTCAATTCTGGCAGTGTTTGCTGCACATGGTGTCCATATCCAAACCGCGTCAAACTCCTGTGTTTGTTTCTGAAGTCTTTACAGACCTCTTCAAAACCAACAACGCTCCAGCATTTCACTGAGGGAAACCCTGGGCAAGCCCGCTGCCTTTGAGATGATTTTCTTTTATCCAGCACATCCTTGCTTTTGGAACAGGTAAATAAATGTAAATAATCCTTCTTCAAGGAAAGGCCATGTGAAGGTCAACTTGGTCTCTATGCCTATTCAGGAAGCGGCAGGAAGAGGAAAACTGGCTTCGAGCAGGTGACACCTTTATCTCTCAGCTGCCACCTTTTCTTGGCAACTGGCCAGGTACATACCAATCCGAGAAGGAAAGAACCCTTTTCTTCTAGACGTTAATATTAGGCCAGCCTCTGGGCATTTGCTTGACCTAGAATTGATATACTCCCGTGTCATTTTTACCAAGTACCGAGAACATGGACAGAAGGGGTGAGTGAAGGGAGATTGGCAGCTGGAACTGCTTTATTCACTCAGAGCTAAAACAAGCGGAGTCTTTACTACATATGAGCATCATCAGGCCCTTCACAAGGAATCTTACTGAACTTTCCAACCCCGTGAACATACTGTCGTGGTAAGGCAGTTGCAGGTCCCAGAAAGGCTCCAGTTTTCCCAACAGTAAGGGTGTGTGCCACCTCGGTAGTCTGGGGACATTCGGCAGAGTCTGCCCCTCCTCGCTGGTTGGTTTCCTCTTGAGGTGGAGTGCAACAGATGCAGAAGACACAGCTAGATGCAGCAGCCTGCAGCAAGTGCATGAGGCCTGGCTGTCATGTGCCAGGCCTGCCTTTTCAGTATGGAAGGCGGTGGCTTTTTAAAAGGAACATTTTATTTGCAACTTTGCAGTCATGCCTAGGCTGCAAGAGGGATGTGACCCACCCTAAACCAATTAGGCATGAGGAACGAGGACCACTGTGACTAGCTCAGGCCAAAGAGGGCTGAGGGAGAAAGGGACACAGGCACTGCCTTGCTCTGAGAAAACTGACAGAGAACAAACAGCAGCACCAACTTCATTTCTCTTCCGTGGGATCCAGTGCACCAGTAAGCAAGGCAACATGGGGTTTAAATGTTTTATTCCAAATTATATCCAGAGATTTTGAAATTCTATTACCAGAAAATTCTAAATTCTTTGAAAATTTTTAAGATGAAAGAAACCAAGTTGAAGTTCAAAATTACAAAGGCGTCTCCAGTGAGACAGGCTTTCCTGCTGGCTGGTAAATTCCTAGTCACATCCTAGTCCATAAACAACAAAAGAACTGTTTACTTAGTGTGTGGGTGTGTGAGCACGCACATGTGCACACCACGACACACGTGTAGAAGCAAGGGGACAACTTGTGAGAGCCGTGTGTCTTCTATCAAATGAATTCAGGGTATCAAATCCAGGTCCGTCAGGCTTGGTGATAAAATACCCCTGCCGAGCTACCTCATGGCTCCTAGGCCATCGACTTTAAATACTGACTAAAGCTCCCACACACACACATCCTATAAAGACATTCTTAAACTGATCCCGTAAGGGAAGCCCGATGGACTCATTTGCTTTCTCGGGAGCATGGGAAGAGGAGGAAAAGACAAAGGTTCAACTAGATGTGAAGCCAAACACAAACACACAGCAAAACAACGAAGCAAGACAAATCCAAGGTTGCTACAATGTATACATGCAAAACACCATAGATAATTATTTGGGGCAATGCGAATAGGAAACAGTGACCCAAGATAGTAAAAACCCAGACGTGGGTTAGTGACAATTAACAAACAGGATGAACAATGAAGATCAAGACTCACGGCACAACATAGTATCAGAGCAGGAAGAGAGAGCAAAACAAAAGATAACTGCATATAACACTCCCCCAAATCTTCAGAACAGTTTTTTTTCCAAAAAAGTTTTTTTAACATCACATTTTATTATTTGGTAGGATAAGCCCACTGCTTCAAGAGTGTCTCAAATGTTATAGGACTAAGCACTTCTGAGTTGGATAACCGGCCACTTTTGAATTGTGACAGCATGTACAAGTCTTGCACAAGTTCAAGCCAGACCCAAAAAAAATAATAATAATAAAATAAAATAAAGTGATCCTAGCATTGTGGAGTGGGGATAAGGCAGGAAGTCCTTAGCATAAGGTCAAGGAGCTCTTGGCATTGGAAAGCTGCCAGGGGAGGGGTTAGTTTAGGGTACAACACTTGGTAAGAGGACAATGCTCCAGGGTGAGCCCCACACCCAACAGTTAACATACACTGGCTCAAAGGAAAGACAGGGGAAGTGGGAGGGAGGGAGGGAAGAAACAGAAAAGGAAGCGAGAGGAAGACGGGAACGTGTGTGGGTAAATAAAAGCAAGTTCCAGTGACTTGCTTCTAGAGCCCCCCATTAAGTTAAAAAATGAAAAGAAAAAAAAAAAGGATAAAGAGCAGAAGACACAGCAAACACTAATCATAAAAGAGCTGAAGTGGCTACAGTCATTACGACAAAAGTGAACCTTAAGATTGATATTAAGTTCAAAGGGTCAATACATTAAAAAGCCACAACAAATAAAACAGACTCCTTACAAAGCATCTCAAAGTACATGAACAACAACAACAAAAACAACAGAACTGAAAGAAAAACAATGTAATGACTATAGTCAGAAAGGAACATCCCCCTCAGTAGGAAATTTTAATATACATTTACTTATATATCTGTATGTCTGTGTGTATAAGTGCAGAGGCCAGAAGGTAGCTTTGGGTCCCTGGAACTGGCATTGCCCTAGGTTGTGCGCCACTCATATGGGGTGCTGGGAACTGAACGTGAGCACTGAGCCCTCTCTGCAGCCCCCAGTCCCTCTGCCTAAAAGAAAGAAAGGCCCATAGAGTTCAGCCACAGCAAGGATGGCAGTGCCAATGACCCAAAGCCTCATGCATGCACGCAGAAGATACACTCCTGTCAGGTGAAAGACAGTCCACCACAGACCATGGCACATATCTGTAGAAAAGAGCTAGAGTTCTCCAAAGAACAATGGAAAATATGGAAAACTACTATGTGTGTGTTTGTTGGGGAGTGGGGATCCCCAAATTCCTGAAAATAAAGTGACATTTCCAAGCAACTCATCAATCAAAAAACAAGTCACAAGGAAAATTAGTAAGAAGTAATATATAGCATATTGATATTTATGAGCTGAGCTTAAACACTGCATCTAGCTGGTCAAACAAGTAATCAATCAAAGTTATTTTTTTTTTGAGTCAATTTCAAACATGGTGATGACGTATTATTTCTAGATTATAAACTACAAGATAAGACACGACAAATCTTCAGATTATGCATGATTTTATTAAATATTTTAACACTGCAAAATAAGTCAGCACATAAATATAAGAGTAGAGGCTGAGCAACCAGACACAGCAGCAGCCCACACAGCAGCCCACACAGCAGCCCACACAGCACGCCATTCAGGCCTCCAACATTACGGCAGCATAAGAGCCTCAAGTAACTTCATGAGAAGAACACTGTCCTCAGATACAAGGCTATCAAGTACACGAACACTCGCAGGCAGACCTCATAATGGTTTGTTAGCATGAAGTATTCCCGTCCAGTCTCTTATCTAAATAGTAACTAATGACTATTCTGAAACACAGCACATAATTAGCCTAGATTGACAAGTGGGCTGTCAAAGCCACTATCTTGCTGGCCAGTCACTGGAGCAGTTAACTTTATCAAAGGCTTCTGACACAGTGAAGCTGGTCCTGTGCTGCTGGGTTTCCTGAAATCTGTCTTTAACACATCAGTGCTCTGTGGAGATGAGGGCCCCAGAGTTGCACCCATCCTCCCTTGCTGGGAACGCAGGGTTTCTCTGGGCAGATCTAGAGCGTAACTGCTCCGACAAACTGTATTACCTTTCTGGGCATCTGGAAGACAAGTGGGTGCTGAGAACTGTTTCCTCTGAACAGAGTCCCCCAGCATCTCCTGAGTCCTTTGTGACCTATCACCGAGAAACAGCACAGCAGGACTGCCACAGGGTACAGTACTGCCAGGCGGCCAGGCTGGAGAGCCGCTGGGCCCCACTCCGTCCTTCACTGGAGTGTCCTGAGAGCCCACACCCTGACTCTTCTCAGACGCAACACTCTCGGTTTCTATTAGAGAACCACACACAAACGGCTTTGACTTTGGTATTTCCCTGGGACCTCTCAGGGTTGTGTGCACGGACTCTGAGGTGAGTCTAGGAGACGGTTTCTTTTCGGCACCACCAAGGAGGGAGTGAGTATTTGCTGAGTAAAGCAGCGACTCAGAGCCGGCTCCAAGTGCTTCTTTCTTCTCCTGCAAATCAAAGCCTCCTTCGCCCCGGCATGGAAGAAACTCGGGGGCCACATCCTTTGCCAAGTTGTCTGAGTATCTGCAGCTCCCATCCCCACACTGACAGTCCGAAGGCAAAGTTGTGGAAGTCACGGGTTTCACTGCTCTGTGCTTCCAATCCTCTAACCGCCTCTGTGAACTGGGCTCAGCCTTCCTCCCAGGCCACCGCTCACACGCACTCCTGGGGATAGTCTCTCCACTGCTCGGTTTGCTTTCCACGTAATGTGGAGTACTTTGACTCACATCACTCCTCTCTGATCTTTCAACGCCCGTCAGCATCTCTGAAGCCAGGGGAAGTGCTACTACGTGCAAAGGAACATAAAATTAGGAGCACAAGAATAAGGGAAATTAATGCTCTAAAGAGATCAATATATTTATAATTTTGTGCATTGAAAAGAAAATGCATCAGTGCTGCACGAGTAAAAACATTCTTTCACTCATGTCCATAGACATGGTGGGGTTTGTGGCTGAAATGTTAGTTATGTCATCTTGACACAAGCAGGAGTCACTGGAGAGAAGAGAGCCCTATTTTTCAGCTACTCCATCCACTTTCTCAGTGGGTTCTACACTTCAAGAGCTGACTGCAGTGCAACATTGCTCCAAGTCTGATGTCAAGCATGAAGTTTCTGTCAAAGTGTGGTAAGGCGGCCCTTTGTGAAAGCCAGAACATTGAACCAGATCAGAAGAAAAACAGCCACGGCGTCAAGTTTGAAGACTTGTGTCTCAGAGTAACCCTGAGTTGACAAACAGAAGCTGCTTCTACTAGGGACATGATTTTCATGACTTTGCTCCCCAAACAAGGCTGCTTTCTTGTTACATGCCAGCACCCTTTGACCTACAGTGCACCGATCCAAAACTTAGACAAGTCACGCCTGTGATACTATGAGAAATGCTTCAGGAGCCTGAACAACCCCTGCATCCAGGCAACCAGAAGGTCAAAAGCTGAATCTCCACATAGTCATGTTAAGTGTGTCCAACTAAGAATTCAGCAGTTTTCTTCTTATATTTCTACCAGTGTTTATTTTTCAGATTTTAAAGCTGTGTTATATGGGCTCATGCGATATCTGTCTCTGTGGCCTACTTCTGTCTTTATGTTTATAGTCAATAGCCCCGTTCCATCTGTTTACTGTCATTCTCTGTCACCTTGGGTGTTTGAGCTCTTGTAAAAACAGCAAGTCTCTATTTTGTAAAAGCCTTACCCCATAAGCCAACCCCATGCTTGCTGTTGGTATCTGTTGGTGTCTTCTAGCTTTTTCTCTTTTTTGATTTTATTAGACTAATATTTTTTCTTAAAAAGATTCCTCTAATAGTTTGGAAGTTATATATTCATTTCTACCTCTTTGTTGGTGTTCCTAAAGTTTACAAATTTCTAAGAACATTCACTATACTTCTGAACATCTTCAGGTTGTTGCTTAAGTATCCTTTTAATTAGGTACATAATCTGTTAGCTTTGTTCTGTGTTTATTTGGTCTTTCTTTCATGGTGATAATGTTCTTTAAATATTTAGCGATTCTTGGTTAAACATTTATCTCTTAGATATCTTCAGTGCAGTGTCTGGCTGTGTATATGACTATGGAGCTAGTACAGGGGAACAGGTATGTTGCAAGGAAGTGGAAAGACGGAGAGCTGATGCCCTGGGCATAGAGGCTAACAGAATCCCTGACATCCAAGTACTCAGAATGCTACCATGTTTCCACTCAGTCCAACACCAGGGTTGGGAAGGAAAAAGAGAAACAGGAGTGGGAAGGGAGGAGAAGGAACTGGAGAGGAGGAGAGGGAGGAGAAGGGAGGGGAGGGAGGGGGAAGAAGGGAGGGGAGGGAGGGGGAGAGGAGGAGAGGGAGAAGAAGGGAGGGGAGGGAGTGGGAGAGGAGGAGAGGGAGAGAAGGGAGGGAGGGAGGGGAGGGAGGGAGAGGGAGAAGAAGGGAGGGGAGGGGGGGAGGAGGAGAGGGAGAGAAGGGAGGGAGGGGAGGGGGGGGAGGGGAGAGGGAGAGAAGGGAGGGGAGGGAGGGAGAGGAGGAGAGGGAGGAGAGGGAGGGAGGGGGCTGAGAGGAGGGGAGGGGGAGGGAGAGGGAGGGGAGGGGAGGGAGAGGAGGGGGAGGGAGGAGAGGGAGGGAGGGGGCTGGAGAGGAGGGGAGGGGAGGGAGGGGAGGGGAGGGGAGGGAGGGAGGGGAGGGGAGCGGGAGAGGAGGGGAGGGGGAGGAGAGGAGGGGAGGGGAGGAGAGGAGGGGAGGGGAGGAGAGGGAGGGGAGGGAGGAGAGGGAGGGGGGGGGCTGAAGAGGAGGGGAGGGGAGGAGAGGAGGGAGGGAGGAGAGGGAGGGGAGGGGGGGCTGAAGAGGAGGGGAGGGGAGGGGAGGGAGGGGAGGAGGAGAGGGAGGGAGGGGGCTGGAGAGGAGGGGAGGGAGGAGAGGGAGGGAGGGAGCTGGAGAGGAGGGAGGAGGAGGATACAGCACCTGCCTCCAGCTCAGCACAGCTCTGCACCACCCGCTCATCACCCACAGGCACCCACGAGCCACTGCGTCTCCTGGGACAGATGATCCTGCGTGTGAAATAGGTTTGCTGTTGCTCTGACCTGTACTGTTAGGGGACAGTTGAGGGCAAGGTTTCCCCATTTCCTCGAATGCTACCATCTTGGTTTCAGGGGTTTCCTACAGTTTCTGGTCAAAACCCAGTTATATTTTTGCCTTTTCTCGGGCTCCATCATTCATAATCCTGTCTATCACTCCTGTCTATCATTCTTGGGATGGACATAATGGCGTTGGCTGGTAAGGCTGCACATCTGCCTTCAACAGAGACCATCAGGTAGCCAAATAAAGAGGGGTGAGAACTCACCTGAGTGGCCTGCCTGGGCGCAGCTGACTCTGCAGCCGGACTCTGCGATTGTCCCCAGCAACCCCACCATTGTAGCGAGCTTGCTAGCAGCACTCATAATCTTTTTCTCAGCTCTGGGGGTAATTCCAGGATATAAAATTAAAACAGTTTAAATGAAAAACACGAGACTCCTCAGCCCTGGGACTGTTTCCTAATGCCTCTGCCAACAGGGAGGGAAGCCCGGCCTAAGCCTCTCTATGACCACAGAACCAGTCCTGTGGTTGAGGGAATGACGGCGCACCGTCCGGGTGCAGTCTGGCCTCGCAGTGTACACTGAACTCACCCCTCTTCCTTCCCGTTATCCTCCAGGATCTGCTGAAGGCAACTCAGATAGTACTTGTGCATCTTCCGGGCAGTGTCCTGCCGCTCCCGCAACACTTCTGCCTTCACCATCTCCGTGGCCCTTTCCCTGCTCTCCTGAATGTAACGAAGCATGTCACCTGTGGGCGGTGAAGAAACCAATTTGGTAGACTCAAAAGAAAAGCGCTCTAGACTTATGTGGTGACGGCTGCACATGGGCAGGAACGCAACCTATCTTGTCACATTCTGAAGGACTTGGTAGAAGAACACAGTGAGCAGAAGCATGTGTTCTGTTGTTCCTCGTGACTCAAGGAGAGAAAAGAAATACCCAGAAAGAGAGAGCAGAAAGGTGACGGCGGAAAGGAAGAAGACCTTGCCCGTCTCCTGCGCCTGAAAGGCTCCGGTCTATCTTTAACCAATGCTCAGTAGCATTTACGGAACAGGACTAAACTCACGGGGTAATGTAGAAGATGTTTTGCAGAGTGGGAAGAATCATATTCCCTTCTGAAATTCACAGAAACTCATAATCGTACCTTCGTCTTCATCGACACAACTTCCGCTTGAAGCGAACTTAAAAACTAAATCTATAACTACATTCTGCATCTAGACTCTGCCACTTAGCTACAGCAGGAATGCTGGCTCACACAGGAACTGACTGCCAGTGACAGCAAACATCTGAAAATCCCATGTTATACGTGCAGATGCTAACTAGGGTCCACCTTTCCTTCCTTGAAATGGGAAAAATTAAAGTTGCCACATGACCTCTAGCTACCGTTCTAAAATGTAAGGAAGACATGACATCATGGCTATTGTGTCAGGATGAAGACAGCGTAATTTCCACTTCTTACTGGAAGCTTGCAAGAGCAGTTTGTTAGCAGGAGGCCTGTCTGACTCTGCCTGCCTTTGGGACCCTTTCCTCCTACTGGGCTGCCTTGTCTAGTCTCAGTAGGAGATGTGCCTGGCTTTACTGCAACTTGATATGCCAAGGCTGGTTGATCCTCACGGGAGGACTCCTCTTGAAGAGAAACAGAGGAGTGAATGGGCACTTGGGGGAAGAGGGAGTAAAGAGGGAGGAGAGAAGGAAGGGGAAACTGTGGTTGAGATGTAAAGGTAATTAACTAACTGTTAGTTAATTAATTAACTAACAAAGAAGAAAAAAACAACAAAAGAATTATTTGTTTAACTATGCCCTTTGCCGGGACAAAGGATAACTGAAAAACAAATCTCACTGGCCTTTTACATCTAAAAGCAACTCTGAAACCCAACAAGTAGAACCTGAGACCTTTCCTGCCTTTTGTTAAAAATGAAAGCAATTTTAGGAGGAAAGTGTGTTTCTCTATCTAAGCCCTGACTGCTGTATGAGACATACACCCATGTCATGTGTGGGATGATGTCATAGGTGAGGCAGGTTACAAGATAGAAGGAGGCCTGTCATTGGATGAGAAGGAAGGATGGGCGGGAGAAAAGTTTGAAGGAAGAGGAGGAGACGGGAACGGAAGGGGAGGAGAGAGAGGAGCCGAGAGAGACAAAATGGAGGCTGACGCTAAGATTCCACACTGTACCTTTACAGGTTGTTATGAATGTTCTTAAGGGATGGATGTGTACCAGGCTTTGAATGTTTAGATGGGCAATTATATCTTATCAATTGGATCAAAGGTTATTGTGTTGTGTGGTCTTTCTTGTGGAGAATTGAGTTTGGGAGAGGGTGTGGCGGCAGCGGGGCCGCCATGTTGTTGGGATGTGTGTTTCAGGCAAGATATCCAGCAGATATCTTGGGGCACTGCGGTGTGGACCTAGTGGGGGATAAAAGACAGAATTTTTATTTTTTATAATTTTACAACAACAGTCATGCACTTCTGCAGTTAGAACACAGGAGTATTCACTCTGGAGACAACCTGGAGATGCTCTTACAAGTTGGACAGAACTCGCAAGGCCCTGGCAAATTCACAGCTGTTTGAAATAAGGAAAAAGGATCCTGGCTGGATTCATCTTCACAGTCCTGAGTCTACAGTAGGACGCACTGCCGATCTCACTCAGGTGATCCTCCTCTCTCCTTCCCGGCTCTGTCCCTCCCTCGCACAGGCTGAGGAGGTCCTGCCTCTTAGCCTACCTCAATCTTTGTGTGTTATGTTCTACAAGTTACTTATGCTGTAAAGATATTACATTTTAAGATAGCTTGATTCTAATGTCTAAACAAAGACTAAAAAGTTGATAATCAACAATACACAGGCAACAGACACACACACACACAGAGATACATAAAATAAAAATAAATGATTAAAAAAAAACCCAAACCTGTTTGTGTCAGCTGGGTAAACTAATCCCTTTTTGTGTAATTTGAGGTGGTATTGACAATCTCTTCTAAGACTGAAGAAAAAGGAGGTTTGGAAAAGTCACTAAAATGGCAAACCCTAAATTTCCATTTCACAACAGTGCAAAAAAAAAAAAAAAAAAAAGGCCCATGCCAGCAAGGATCTTGAGAACCCTCTGGAGACTCACGTTTAATTTTTTTCACGGCTTTAATGTACTGCCCGCGGAGTTCTTCCAAGGCCTGCCCACTGCAGAGCAGCCTAGCACTCTCAGCGGCTCCTGCAGACAGTGACCTAAAAACACAGATCGTAGAACCACAGAGGCGGTGAGCAGAGAGCTTTGCTTGGAATGTGCACTCTATAAGACCACCCGAGCTGTCCCGGCACCTCCCACAAAGGAGCTGCCACGTTCAGTCATTAGGTCAGAGGAAGGCCAGGGAGGGAGCTGTTAGGAAGGAGCTCCCTTAGCACCCAGGAAGCCCTGGGCTCCACCCCCAGACACTGAGTATGGGGACACACACCTGCAGTCCCAGCACTCACGGGACTGAGGCTGAAACAAGGTAATCTTGAGGTACATGTGAGGCTAGCCTTGGGAAAGACTAAGCCTTGTCTCAATAAAAACAACAACAACAAAGGAAATCAACATTATGATTACCTCGGTAAATATCTACAAATCCACACAAGGAAAATGTACTGAAGTGCACATTGTAGGAGGTCCCTAGAACGCAGGGAAAGGCTTCTCTAACCGTGCCAGTAAAGGTCACGATAATCCCCAAGCCCCATTTTTTAACATTGCACACGTCCAAATAGCCTAAGTGACGTACAGCAACAGAATAATAGCAGTCTTCCCCGTGAAGACACTTCCGTGAAATAACACAGGGCAAGCGACAGTTCCCCTGCCATTAAGGCCCGTATGACCTGCACTCTTACTGTGGCGGTGTTCTGCAAAGGGCCCTCAGTGTCTCCAGCTTATTCTTCATGTCATGGTTCTCCTCTATTAATTCTTCAACCACCCTGCTGTTCTCCTCTGTAACAGAAAGCCTGTTAGTCTGCTGCACCGTCCCACAGTTTGTACGCAGTGCCTCCGGGGGCTGCCTCCTCCCGGCTCTCATTCCTCAGTCAGCCTGGCGCTGAAGCTTCTTTTACAGTGTTCTGAGCATCTAAACCCTGCTTCATCTTTCTCTCCACTGTACACATCCTGAACCTCGTGTCGAGCTGTCTGTGTATATCCCAGCTAAATGGAAGCTCTCCAGAATGGGTCTGTTTCGGGTTTCTTGTAGAACAATGGCTAAAACTCAGCACTGCATAGGGTATGCAAGAGTTCTACCACCAAACTACATCCCCACAAAGATCTACTGAGTTTTCTAATTCTACATATGCTTGGCCTCTAGCTTAGAATTCATATAAATCATTCTTGAGAGAAACCTCGATATAAAATAAAGAGAAAATAGTCTAAAGTAGGTACCACTTTGAAAAAATACTATAAAGTGTTCACAGGAGGCTGACAGAGCCCAGGGGATATGAAGCTGAAAATGTGCCCTGTAGATGCTTAACCTGAGGTGAAGTACTAGTTGGGTGGGCCTGAGCAAACTCCTCTTTCTAAGCCTGAGTTTGTCCCATGTGTGAAATGGGAACGGTGTTATGTACCTTACAAATCACAGCATGGATAACACAACAAATGTATAAAACCTCTTCCAAGTCCTGGCAAACCAACACTCAGTAACTATGAACAAGGCCGCCCACCCACCAGCAGACTCAGGAGCTAAGACACGGTGGACTTTGACGCCACTACTCTCTGCTACTCTCCGGTAAATGCTTTCATCAAAAAGGAACTTTACACAAGCAAGCAGACCTGCAGATTTCACATAACAGACTTAGAGTCGAATAGACTATAGACTTACAGCAGCTACAGCTATCAAATGCCTTACTTCAGTTTCGGCCCTCGCCCTTTCCTCAGCCTGCTGTTTCCCGAGAAGCACCCACTTTCCCTGGAGTTTGTGAATTATTCAAGATAACAGCCCAAAATGCCTATTTTATACCAGGTATGGTGACGCATGGCTTCCACCTCAGAGCTCAGGGGCTGAAGCAGGCAGATCTCTGTGAAGCCAAGGGCAACTTAGCCTGCAAAGCCAGTCCCAGGCTAGCCAGGGCTATATGATGATTCTGTTTCTAAATACATAAATAAAAAACTATTCTGTGGTCACAGTGTACAGTGCTAAGATCACTGTGTATAAATCACGGTTACTGAGCAGGGGTCTAACAGTAAGGTATTACAATCCAATCCATTTTTAGCTGCCTTATGAAGGCTGGACTACAGTAGGGAAAGGAAGCAGAAAGGCTGGGCGGTGGATGCTGACAGCCAGGTAAGCCTAGAGGGAATGGAAGACTAAGTGAGTGCTTGCTTGCCTCTCCCCACCCCCACCCTCCCACCCCCACACACAACTGTTTGAGACCCTGGTATTCAGGTTCAGGGTGTTGAATTATAATTATTCACTCAAACATTTACTGTGCAGAATATTGTGGTTAGCACTAAGACTCTGAGATGAGGCATAGAGGGTCTCCAGCAAGGAGAATATAGGAAGACAACATTGAGAATGGAGAAAGTCAAGCAGAGATACAGGACCACACAGCTGTGCCCACTTCTCACAGTTGGGAAAAGCAAAGAGGATGTTGCAGGAACAGCATTTTGTGAGTTAATCCTAAAGCATGAAAGTTAGACCAAGGAGTAACTGGTGGGGTCAAGTCTACATGACAGTGTGACAGCCAGACGCAAAGAAAACGGGGACATTTCAGACATAATGTACGGTCAAGAGAACAGGTGAAGGCTAGTGGTACAGAGGAAGGTGGAGGAGTGGGTAAAGCCTGCAGCTCAGACAGGAAACGGGACAAGTAGCGGATAACCCTGACAGCGCGCTCAAGAGGACTGGATAGAAGCTGGCCCAGACCCACATGCTTTATTTATGCTAGGTCCGCCTCCCAAAGCAAAGCTTGACTTGCAAACGCTGTCTGATCAATCAAGAAAGGAATGTTAAGCTCTTTAATTCAATTAGTAAATACAGATCAAAACTGGTTTATATTGACCCCAAGAGAGAACTGGTGCCCATATCAACAAAACATTCCATCTGGACTTTTCAGCCGGGACCCACCAGCCTCCTACAGTGGCCGTGAGCCGGATGTGCTAACCTCCAAGTTTCTCCACCGTGGCTTTGTGCGTCCTTTCTAAATGCTGAAGGTGCCTGCGGCTCTTCTCCAGTTTCCTTCTCAGATCTTGACACTCCTGCTTTTCCTTTTCAAGTTCCTGGAAGCAGTGTCCACAGCATAAATCTTTCATTTCAAAGATCTTTTTATCTGTAAAAAAATTAAATGATACAAGACCTTTTTATAAAACTGTTTGGGTTAAGGGGCCAAGCAAGAAAACAGGAACCCAGACGGCAGAACACATGGCCAAAGGCACAGCAGAATTCAAAGAGCTGGGTGCTCAAGAAGGAGGCGGGGCCAAGCTCCAGTCCCACTATTGCTGATTGGTTACTTAGCCTCCATAGGCTTAATGCTTTGATACATAAGACTTGATAATAGCATCCAGTTTAAAATTGCTATAAAGCCTAATGCCGAGATCTTAATATTGAATACCACTCTCCATAAAGAGAATTAGAATTTTTAAAGAAATGGCTAACCTGAAAAATAGAAGATAGTATATACAAAATAAAACAGAAATATCTTGCCAAGCTAGAAAGTAAAAAAAGAAGTAAGAATTATGAGCACAGAACAAGGACACGGGCAATAATCTGAAAGGTCTCCCTACATAAGTCTGGGCAATTTGAGCAGTGATTAAATACACTAATGAATTGTAAGGTATTGAAAAATAAAGATATGTGAATCATACAAATACTGACAAAGATGGATAGACAAATAAATAGTTGGATGAATGATCCAGTAAGCAAAGATTTTACTATAAAAACGTGCTGAAACCAACTGGTAAATATAGAGACACAGTTAGAGTTGAGAGGATTATTTTACGAGTACTGAGAGGATGCGGGAAGAGTCAGCAGTGAGTGCCACAGTACGAGGAAGCTTTAGTGAGAGGCCGTTTGCCTGGCCCTCAACGTGCTCCCTACGGAGCTTCCTGGCTGCTGATGGAGGGAGGGCAGTGATTACACAGTGAATAAACTGCACATGGCTTTTGTCACCAGGTGATCAAAATCAGCCTCAACAATAAAAGAAAAATGGACACTATGTACTTCCAGATGTGACGAGACAGAAGTCTTCCAGCCAAGACGACACAATCTGAGAACAGATAAGCTCCAAGTGAATAAGTTCTGTTTAAAAAAGGCGGGGAGGTGAGAGAGAAATTTAGTCCCCAACATTTCAAGTGATGAAAGGCAGAGGGAAGCCGTGGGAAAGCTCTGCAGCAAAGGATGAGACAGCAGTTACCTTACGGGCGCCAGGTAAACGGGGCAGCGCACAGCCAGTGCTATACTAGGCAGCCCGGGGGTCAGCTGACAAAACGGGAAGGAGACAGCAGTTCATACCTCAATGTTAAATATACTGTACTAGGAGCACACAAAGGAAAATCCCTATTCTTAGAAAACACAGACTGAGGCAGTTAGGCATAAAAGATCACAATTATGGAAAGTACCACACCCTCAGATAGTTCTACAATGAATGACATTTTTCACACACACACACACACACAAATATGAACAAAACAGAAAAAAGTCCTCAACAGCTACAACTAGCTAAACGAGTGTTTATTCTTTTAACAATCTTTTTGTAAGTTTGAAATTATCTCCAAATTTGAAAATCCATTTATTTTTTTTTTCTGCACAAAAAAACACAGGGTTAATAACAACAGCTACTACTTAATCACACTTTTTCTGTGCAATTTTATGGTAGCTAAAGAAAGCAGAAATTATGCCCATTGTTCAGAAGAGAAAAACTGAAGTTCATACAATTCAGCCTAGCAATAGACTACTGGAACTAGGGTTTCAACCCCAGATTCCAAATCATATGCTATGACTACATTATACATTTCTGAATTTCCCATTTCATAAATATAAAGTCTAATGGTCACATAGTCATAGATAAAGGCCTGCTACTTACCTAATACAAGTATGTCCATCTTACTTTTTTTTTTGTCTGAAGGGGACTGGCAGAATTACTATATGCAGTTGCTCTGCTAATTAACCTTCAACTATTTGTATAGCACATAAGAAATAACACTGCTCACATATTCAAAAGAAAGCAGGTCAATGAAATGTGCAGATTGAAAATCCATTTAAAATGTTTGGGAGCCATAAACAGAATCCTATGGGCTAGTATCTAGCATATAGTGAGAACACAATAATAACAATATTGCTCCCAGCAACACATAGAATTTATAAAAAGTTACACAGAAGTGTTAGGGAAGATGGGTGGCTACAACTGTAAACGATGCGCTGGAGGAGAAACAGATGGGGGAGCGCGGGGAAGGCGTATGGGTCACTTTGGGAGTCAGGTCCAGGGACATCCCTCGTAGCCCTCCTGACTGCTCCGGGTCTTTCCAATGATGCCGTTTATGTTCATAAGGCAGAGTCACAGAAGCATCACACTGGCGCAGCCAGTGGATTCCAGACCTGAGATGCTGATGGTGAGACTAAAAACCAGGCAAACATGTCTACGGACAAGGAATAGCTAAACTGTGACTAATATCTGTGAACAGTACCACAGTCTATATTGATAAAAACAGATAAACTGAGTGTCAGCACAGGGACCTGCTGAGGGGCATGACGTCACGTGAAAAAACTCAGATTACAAGAATATAATGTATATTCATCAATTGTTATAATGTTTAAGTTTATGCATATGTATGTATGTATATATATATATATGTACACACACACACACACACACACACACACACACACACACATATAAAGAAAAAAAAAGCAACAAAAAGACTTGAAAATCAGCTCTGTTAACACTGCCTGTGAGACGCTGTGGAAGGAGCAGTGGGAGAGTACAACAGACCTTCTATTTCTTTCTTTGTTTTTTTCTTATCGGGAAAATAAAATTTATTGTAACTGGTTAAAAGTTTGGTATCCTTTTTTTCTTTTAGCTTTTTTATTGGATATTTTTTATTAACATTTCAAATATTAGATCCTTTCCTGGTTTCCCATCCATAAACTCCCTATCCCATCGCCCTCCCCCTGCTTCTATGAGGGTGTTCCCCCACCTACCCATCCCTTCCCACCTCCCTGCCCTGACATTCCCCTACACTGGGGCATCTAGCCTTGACAGGACCAAGGGCTTCTCCTCCCATTGGTGCCCAACAAGGCCATCCTCTGCTACATATGTAGCTGGAGCCATGGGTCTGTCCTTGTGTTCTCTTTGTATGGTGGTTTAGTCCCTGGGAGCTCTGGTTGGTTGGTATTGTTGTTCTCATGGGGTTGCAAGCCTCTTCAGCTCTTTCAATCCTTTCTCTAACTCCTCCAGTGGGACCCATTCTCAGTTCAATGGTTGGCTGCAAGCATCCTCTGTATTTGTCAGGCTCTGGCAGAGCCTCTCAGGAGACAGCTATATCAGGCTCCTGTCAGCATGCACTTCTTGCCATCAGCAATATTGTCTGAGTTTGGTGGTTGTATATAGATGGGCTGGATCTCCAGGTCATCAGGGCAGTCTCTGAATGGCCTTTCCTTCAGTGTTTGTTCTACACTTTATCTCCATATCTCGTCGTCTTATGAATATTTTTGTTCCCCCTTTTAAGAAGGCCTAAAGCAGCCACACTTTGTTAGTCCTTCTTGAGCTTCATGTGGTCTGTGAATTGTATCTCGTCTATTCCAAGTTTTTGGACTAATAACCACTTACCAGTGAATGCATACCATGTGTGTTTTTCTGTGATTGGGTTACCTCACTCAGAATATTTTCTAGTTCCATCCATTTGTCTATGAATTTCATCAAGTCATTGTTTTTAATAGCTGACTAGTACTCCATTGTGTAGATGTACCACACCCTCTGTATCCATTCCTCTGTTGAATGAAGTCTGGGTTCTTTTCAGCTTCTGGCTGTTATAAATAAGGCTGCTATGAACATAGGGGAGCACGTGTCTTTGTTAAATGTTGGAGCATCTTCTGAGTATATGCTCAGGAGTGATATAGCTGGGTCGTCAGGTAGTGCAGTGTCCAATTTTCTGAGGAACCTCCAGACTGATTTTCAGAGTGGTTGTACCAGCTTGCAGTCCCACCAACAAGGAGGAGTGTTCCTCTTTCTCCGCATCCTCGCTAGCATCTGTTGTGACCTGAGTTTTTTATCTTAGCCATTCTGACTGGTACGAGGTGGAATCTCAGTGTTGTTTTGATTTGCATTTCCCTGATGACTAAGGATATTGTACATTTCTTTGGGTGCTTCTCAGCCATTCGATATTCCTTAGCTGAGAATTCTTTGTTTAGCTCTGTCCCCCACTTTTTAATAGGGTTATTTGATTCTTTGGAGTCTAACTTCTTGAGTCTTTCTATATATTGGATATTAGCCCTCTATTGGATGTAGAATTGGTAAAGATCTTTTCCCAATCTGTTGGTTGCCATTTTGTCCTAATGACAGTGTCCTTTGCCTTTTATGAGGTCCCATTTGTCAATTCTTGATCTTAGCGCATAAGCCATTGCTGTTCTGTTCAGGAAATTTTCGTCAATGCCAATGTGTTTGAGGCTCTTCCCTACATTTTCTTCTATTAATTTCAGTGTATCTGGTTTGATGTGGAGGTCCTTGATCCACTTGGACTTGAGCTTTGTACAGGGCGATAAGAATGGATCGATTTGCATTCTTCTACATGCTGACCTCCAATTGAACCAGCACCATTTGTTGAAAATGCTATCTTTTTTCCACTGGATGGTTTTAGCTCCTTTGTCAAAGATCAAGTGACCATAGGTGTATGGGTTCATTTCTGGGTCTTCAATTCTATTCCATTGAGCTACCTGCCTGTCTCTGTACCAATACCATACAGCTTTTATCACTATTGCTCTGTAATACTGCTTGAGGTCAGGGATGGTGATCCCCACAGAATTTCTTTTATTGTTGAGGATAGTTTTAAGTATCCTGGGTTTTTTGTTATTCTAAATGAATTTGCAAATTGAGCTGGAATTTTGATGGGGATTGCATTGAATCTGCAGATTGCTTTTGGCAAGATGGTCATTTTTACTATATTAATCCTGCCAATCCATGAATATGGGAGATCTTTCCATTATCTGAGATCTTCTTCAATTTCTTTCTTCTGAGACTTGAAGTTCTTATCATACAGATCTTTCATTTGTTTGGTTAGAGTCACACTGAGGTATTTTATATTATTTGTGACTATGATGAAGGGTGATATCCCTAATTTCTCAGCCTGTTTATCCTTTGCATAGAGGAAGGCTACTGATTTGTTTGAGTTAATTTTATATCAAGCCACTTAGTTGAAATTGTTTATCAGGCTTAGTAGTTCTCTGGTGGAACTTTTGGGGTCACTTAAGTGCACTATCATGTCATCTGCAAACAGTGACATTTTGATTTTTTCCCTTCCAACTTGTATCCCTTTAACCTCATTTTGCTGTCTGATTGCTCTATCTAGGACTTCAAGTACTATATTCAATAGGTAGGGAGAGAGTGGGCAGCCTTGTCTAGTCCCTGATTTTAGTGGGATTACTTCAAGTTTCTCTTCATTTAGTTTGATGTTGGCTACTGGTTTGCTGTATATGGCTTTTACTATGTTTAGGTATGGGCCTTGAATTCCTGATCTTAGACAGCTCAGCGGTTAAGAGCACTGACTGTTCTTCAAAGGTCCTGAGTTCAATTCCCAGCAACCACATGGTGGCTCACAACCATCTGTAATGGGATCCAATGCCTCTTCTCTTGTATCTAACAAAAAAAAAAAAAAAAAAAAAAAAAAAAGCTACAGTGTACTCATATACATAAAATAAATAAATCTTTTAAAAAAATACAAAGACCTTCTCCTTCTTACCAAGTGCTGCGTCACTGGCTGTTGGCTTGCATACTTCCCTCCATGCCTATGTTCTTGGCATGTGTCAAAATATTTTATCATCAGTCAAAATTACTGAAAAACAACAAGATTAGGAAACTGTATCCAAAGCTAACACCCCCTGTGGTAACTTCCAGAAGTAGTACTATAAAGGACTTTCCTAACGAGCTTATGGATGTGCTTAAGGAAAATGACAAGAGAAATGAAAAGGAGAATCTTCATACAGTGCCGCTGGTCTCTGGCCCAGGCCAATTACTGCCATAGGAAGCCAAGTCACACCTACATTTTATCTCTACCATTTAACAGATTACAGAACTCTCATGCCATTACAAATGAAATATAAAAAACAAAACACAGACTAGGATCTATCATCCTCCGCGGCCGCCTAGAACCCGAGGTCAGGGGAAAGGTTCTGACGAGGACGATGATGATGAGGACGATGATGAAAGCACCTGACAACTCACGATCCAGGGACCTGAAGTGAACGGGGATGTGTGAGCCGGAAGTGAACGGGGATGTGTGAGCCAGTACACAGGATCACAGGATTTGCCCCAGCCTCTGTCAGCTCTTCCGGGTTCTAACAAAATGGCAGTTCTGCAGCAGAAGGGTGTGCACAGGGCAGGATCAAACACAAGGAGTCATTTCACTGGAAAGGATGGGTCTTGTGAATTTGTCTGTTACTGGTTCAGAAATCTCAGGGAATAGGCCATAGCCTGCTATTACCAGGCAAACTCTTGACTGTGAAGGCCTTGGCATAGTATGAGGTATAAGTTACTTGGGGGCTGGAGCAATGACTCTGCAGTTTAGAATCCTGGCTGCTCTTCCACAGGACTTGGGTTCAATTCCCAGCATCCTTATGGGGACTCACAACTGTCTGTAACTCCACGCCCTCTTCTGGCTTCTGAAATCAGGCAAAATACTCAAACACATAAATTTAAAATTTTTAAAACTTGAAAGATGTTACCTGAAAAAGTCGAAATCTTACTGCATCAAACGCTTACGCATTACCATGTACTTTGTTATGTGATAGAAGAAGATAGAGTAGCACCACTCCCGTCCTGAAATCTGCACATCTACAACAGCCATCAGAGCCTCTCAGAAAGGCTACCATGGTAAGACACTGGCAGGATGGCCCAGTGGTAGAAGCACGGCTGCATGTGCCTGGTTGCTTGGGTTTTAGCCCCAGACACCATAGAAGGAAAGCAGACTATAAAGTCGTCCTTTGATCTCCACACATGTACTACATGTACACACATGTAGTACATGTGTCCCCACCCTATGACTGCATGTACGCATGCACACATACACACATCAAACATAAAATATAACAGGAGAAACAACCAGGGAAACAGGATAAATGGGGAAGAAGGACAACATGGAGGGGAGAATGGATAAATAACGGTAAAACATTAAAGACGTTTGAAATAGCCATAGGGATCATAGTGTATATTTACCTAGCATTATATACATGTATGTGAGCACACACACGCATACAGGTGCATACCACATGCATACACACAACATAAATGAAGTTATGATACATGGGGACATAATGACTTCCCATGAGTCATAGATCTAACAAAGCCCAGTACCAGGCATGAGAAACCTTTTGAGTTTTAGTTGCCAAGTTAGTCTAAGAGACTCCCAAAACAATGCGGGCTGCTTACACTGCCCTTGGCTGCCTCCCTGAAATTGAAGGTAAGTCCCTATTGCAGAGGATAACACACACTTTGGGGGATTTGAGCTGGATCTAAACTGAAAGTCTCCTCCCTGAAAACCAGCTTTCTTAGTACCAGATGTTGATATACAAGCTCAAGGGAGAAAAGCAGTCAGACGTCCCCCAGCTGTCACACCCACAAACCACGACACTGAGCAACCCACAGATAAATGAAGCTCTCGCCTCTCCTCAAAAAATATCCTTCTGCAGAAGCTGCAACCAGTCAGAACGCTGTTTGTGGGGCACCCGATTCTAAATGATATATTTGCAACGTAACTCCTACACAGCTCAGGGACATCACGGAGATGGGGGTGGGGGAGACTGACGTAAGGTTATATTTTCTAGATATGACAAGAAAGCTACACTAATGAAATCTCCACAAAACGGCTGTGTAAACAAGGTCTGAACAATTACAATACCAGGTGACATGCCAAAGTAGATAAGGTATTTCTCCCAGGGCCCCGCCCCTAACAAAGAACTAAGGAATGCAAAAGATGGGGGGGGGGCAGGGAGAGGGAGAGAAAGAGAGAGAGACAAGGGAGGAAGGGGGAGAAAGGAATGGAAGGGGCGGGAGAAAGAGAATGAGAATGAATAAATTAGTGTTTCCCAAATTTCCTAAACAAAACACCAATGGCTTACGCTCTAAGATCAAGAATCGACAAATGGGATCTCATAAAACTGCAAAGCTTCTGTAAGGCAAAGGACACTGTGGTTAGGACAAAACGGCAACCAACAGATTGGGAAAAGATCTTTACCAATCCTACAACAGATAGAGGCCTTATATCCAAAATATACAAAGAACTCAAGAAGTTGGACCGCAGGGAAACAAATAACCCTATTAAAAAATGGGGTTCAGAGCTAAACAAAGAATTCACAGCTGAGGAATGCCGAATGGCTGAGAAACACCTAAAGAAATGTTCAACATCTTTAGTCATAAGGGAAATGCAAATCAAAACAACCCTGAGATTTCATCTCACACCAGTGAGAATGGCTAAGATCAAAAACTCAGGTGACAACAGATGCTGGCGAGGATGTGGAGAAAGAGGAACACTCCTCCATTGTTGGTGGGGTTGCAGACTGGTACAACCATTCTGGAAATCAGTCTGGAGGATCCTCAGAAAATTGGACATTGAACTGCCTGAGGATCCAGCTATACCTCTCTTGGGCATATACCCAAAATATGCCCCAACATATAAAAAAAGACACGTGCTCCACTATGTTCATCGTAGCCTTATTTATAATAGCCAGAAGCTGGAAAGAACCCAGATGCCTTCAACAGAGGAATGGATACAGAAAATGTGGTACATCTACACAATGGAATATTACTCAGCTATCAAAAACAACGACTTTATGAAATTGTGAGGCAAATGGTTGGAACTGGAAAATATCATCCTGAGTGAGCTAACCCAATCACAGAAAGACATACATGGTATGCACTCATTGATAAGTGGCTATTAGCCCAAATGCTTGAATTACCCTAGATGCCTAGAACAAATGAAACTCAAGACGGATGATCAAAATGTGAATGCTTCACTCCTTCTTTAAAAGGGGAACAAGAATACCCTTGGCAGGGAAGAGAGAGGCAAAAAGATTAAAACAGAGACTGAAGGAACACCCATTCAGAGCCTGCCCCACATGTGGCCCATACATATACAGCCACCCAATTAGACAAGATGGATGAAGCAAAAGAAGTGCAGACCGACAGGAGCCGGATGTAGATCGCTCCTGAGAGACACACAGCCAGAATACAGCAAATACAGAGGCGAATGCCAGCAGCAAACCACTGAACTGAGAATAGGACCCCCGTTGAAGGAATCAGAGAAAGAAGTGGAAGAGCTTGAAGGGGCTCGAGACCCCATACGTACAACAATGCCAAGCAACCACAGCTTCCAGGGACTAAGCCACTACCTAAAGACTATACATGGTCTTACCCTGGACTCTGACCTCATAGGTAGCAATGAATATCCTAGTAAGAGCACCAGTGGAAGGGGAAGCCCTGGGTCCTGCTAAGACTGAACCCCCAGTGAACTAGACTGTTGGGGGGAGGGCGGCAATGGGCGGAGGGTGGGGAGGGGAACACCCATAAGGAATGGGAGAGGGGAGGGGGATGTTTGCCCGGAAACCGGGAAAGGGAATAACACTCGAAATGTATATAAGAAAAACTCAAGTTAATAAAAAAAAAAAAAAAAAAAATTAGTGTTTCCCAGGAATGAGTGCACGGACTATCCAATTCTAAATGGCCTGCCCTGAAATTAAATACTCATAAGCAACACTAAATAGACTGCAATTATCTAGACACACACACACACACACACACACACACACACACACACACACACACACCCCAATAATAGTGAAGTAAAAGGACAGAAGGGAATGAAGGGAAGTGAGGGAGAAACTGAATGATGTAATCTTATTTTAATTAAATAAAAAGAGAGAAACGACTGACGCCAGTTGACGGGGTTTGAATGTACACGCTCCACTGTTTCCTATGCAGCACTTCTTGAGTGTGAAAACTTGTTTCTCAACGGCTTGGATTAACTGTCCGACTGCTCTATGGACCTCTCCGTCCTCATCCTTACGGAAGGAAGCACGTCAGATGGAAGAGGGTCTAAGTGAGCCCCGTCCCTAAACACCGACTGCAATCTAGACAGGAAACACAATCAGTACCGGTTTGTGCTTCCGCTTCCAGCAAGGCCGACGACTGTGCACTGGGTCCAGAGGTGGAGACAGGAGGGGGTGCTGGGACCCCAGAATCTCCCTGGCCAGTGTCCCAGCTGACAGCATCTGCAGAGGTCTTGACCACGTTTCTCTGAAATAAAATGTCTTCATTCTTAATGCCTGGGGAAAATATCTACAAATATTTGTTTAAAATCCTAACATTAAAGAATAAAGAAATATAACTCCAATATTAAAAATGCAAAAAGAAAGCACTGCCTGTCAACAACCTTGCTCAAATGTCAGCAGTGACTCTCTCTCTTAGGACGGTGTATGACCAGCATCCAATGTGCCAATGGTCAGGCCTCCCTGTCTGGCTACACCACAGGAGAGATAATGAATGGTTTTGGAATTACTCCGGAAAATCTAACACACTTTCACTAGCCACTATGATACAAATATTTTACTTCCTAACATATTCAAAATAAGTACTTTAACATATTCTGTTCCTCGGTAGAAAAGACCACTTGATGCCAAATTAAAGACAGACGGTGCTTACAGAAATGATCTGTGGTGCAAGCCCTTTCCTCGCTAACACGGAAGGCCCTTAGTGCCCATTACTCTCACGGGCGTCACACTTACTAAGTTAACTGGCTTTAAAGCGCAATTTCCAGATTTCAGCCGCCTACTACCTACTAAAGAAACAGAGCACATGGTGTCGCTGTCTTGTCCCTGGAGGGGGACAGAATGCACCGCCTTAAGTTTGCTTGGAATTCTTCCAAGAATACTTCCATTTTCTTCTATCCATTAAGAACTATTTTATTAGTATCTTTTGATAAAATAATTTCTTAAGGATTGTCTTTCTCATTTCCTGCACCTTTCCATCTTTGCAGGCTTTGGGGTGGGGGGTCTGTTTCAATTTCCATGCGCAATTCTAAATCCTATGGGTTTAACAAAGTATAAATCAGCCTTTTGTATTTATGGAACGTATACTGCAAAAGTGGGGTCACTGACTGACCCACAGTGTCCTGAGCTGTGCTGCTTCTATGACAAACTGGAGATTAGGCGTTTCAAGTCATCTTCCTCAGGAATGGAATTTGACCCACCCAAGGACAGCTGTGAACATCTAAACTCTTAGCGGATTGTCTCATGTCCACAGCCATGAGCCAGATAGGTCACACAGATGAGCTCCCACTGCTTGTGCAATTAGAAGCCCTGACAGACCTCCAGATGGATTCTGCATTGGGGTAAAATGAGAAGACCTTGAAAACTTGCGTTTCCACTATAGGAAAGGTCAGATTCCTGAGCAACTATATAAACACCTTTAGTAAACACGTGCAGGTGAAAGCTGGTGCCACGGTTTTACTTGTAAGAATTGGAGTCTTTTGGAAACACTGGCATGATTTCATCACTTATACTCTTAAAACCTGCTATTTTTCTTATTTTCATTATTTTCCCCCATTATTCTCAATGAAGTATTTAGCAATGCTCTTGGGAAGTGCTCTTGCCAGTCAGTTTTATTGATGGCAACTATGTAATAGCAACACTGTTGTAAAATCTAGGATAAACACATGAACCAGGATGAGGTGCGCTGACCACATCGGCTCCTCTGGCTCTAAGGTCCATTTTCATTTATAGAGGATGCACACAGGCCCACAGATACCATGCTTAGAGCTGGGCCAGGGAGCGTCAACAACAACATGGGTTTGCCCAAAGCAACTCGATAATCTGTCTCTTACACTGGAACACCCATCCCCATCATGTAAGCCTTTCCGGTAGACGTTAGCCCCACATGCTCAAAAGTGGCTTTGAGAAGCCTTTGTGACTTCTTCCCAGACCCGAACTCTGATATCTAGAGCTTCCTCAGAGTAGCTTATCAGACACTCCCCCACTTCTAGTCTTAAACACTGAAACAGCTGACCACATACTACAACACGAGTCTAAAACTGTCATCAATGCCTCATCCCTTCAAACCTAAGTTGGTCAGACTGGTTTTAACTGGTCTCAGACAGTGTTTGTGTGACTAAAAGAACACAGGGAATTCATTCTGCAAGCACACACATAGGACATCTATGAAACTGGACTCTAGGAATTTCAGTAAATGAATCAAACCTCTTGTTTGCTTGTTTCTTTTAACAATTTTGGGACCTTACTGGAACTTTTTGTATAAGTAAGACATAAGTTCACTGAGGACAAGAAATTGACTTCTAACCTCTTCAAGAACAAAAAGAAAACTAAAGCAAAAATAACTAACCCTCTGTCTTAATATGATGAATACTTACCGAAGTGGTTAGGAACACAATTATTTACTTTCTAAATGTTATATCCTTATAAAAATAACGTATGCATGGCTAAGTAAAAGATGTCTAGAGGTCAAATGCCCTGCCTCACAGTGATGGAGTTATGAAGCAATTAAAAAAAAAAGTCCAGCAACAAATGTAACCCAGTAGACCTGCTGCACTAAAGCTTATAAAATCATCAGTGAAAACACACATCCTAATCTACTAATCGTAAAATGATGACAAGACAAACCCTCATGTCCGCTTTCTGCAATCGTAATCAACCCTCGGTATTCAACAGCTCTCTGTAAAAACATACCTTCTCCCGTTCTGAGGCAATGTTGTCTATAAGCAAGGACAATGTATCTTGAAGAGCTTTGTGTATGCAGGCTTTGACTTTCTCAAAATACTGAACAGATGACCATTTTGAAGAACAAACTGACATGACTTCCAAAAGCTGCTTGCCTTGTGAATCACCATCATATTCCAGCCGGGTGTCCCTCAGGAGAAAGTCAAGCACAGTGAGGATGTCGTCCTCGTACCGATGGACTTCCAGTTGTGTCCGCTGGGCTTCCTGCAGTGCCCACTCCTTGCGACTCTGGTCCAGACATGCCTGGAATTCTGTCTCCTTCTGAAGAAGTAGTTCGGTTTTCTGCTTCACAAAGTCCTCTTTAGCTGCTGTAAGCACCTCATTAATTTTATTTCGATGGTCCTCTAAAAACTGCCGATAATCTTCCTCGTTTTGTTCTTGAATCTTGTGGATTTCTTCCTGTTTTTCTTTGTTCCATTCAGTTCTGGCCTTAGCCAACTCAGCCCTGACAGCCACAGGGACTTCCTCATCCTTCAACTCCAGTTCCTTCTGCAGAGAGTGAATTTTCTCTTCCAGTTCCTTGACAGACGCTACATTTGGCTTCATATTCTGAAGCTCACTTTTCCACTTCTCTTTAGCTTCAGAGAGTGCAAGTGACAGCTAAAAAGTACAACAGCACATGTGAGACAGCAGCACACAGGAGACAGCCGCACACAGGAGACAGCCGCACACAGGACACAGCCGCACACAGGACACAGCCGCACACAGGACACAGCCGACAGCACAGCCGCACACAGGACACAGCCGCACACAGGAGACAGCCGCACACAGGACACAGCCGCACACAGGAGACAGCCGCACACAGGAGACAGCCGCACACAGGAGACAGCCGCACACAGGAGACAGCCGCACACAGGACACAGCCGCACACAGGAGACAGCCGCACACAGGAGACAGCCGCACTCAGGAGACAGCCGCACACAGGAGACAGCCGCACACAGGAGGCAGCAGCACTCAGGAGGCAGCAGCACTCAGGAGGCAGCCGCACAGAGAGACAGCCGCACACAGGCACAGGAGACAGCCGCACACAGGACACAGCCGCACACACAGCCGCACACATGACACAGGCACACACAGCCGCACACAGGAGCACACAGCCGCACACAGGACACAGCCGCACACAGGAGACAGCCGCACACAGGAGACAGCCGCACACAGGAGACAGCCGCACACAGGAGACAGCCGCACACAGGAGGCAGCCGCACACAGGAGACAGCCGCACACATTTCAGTTTCTGACAGTTTTTACTATCAACAAACCCTGAGTATCTGGGCTAAGCTCCCAACTAAACAAGCAATTTAAAATACAAAGATGAAGGGAAAAATAAACCCCCGTGTGACAGTTGGTAAAATATGCTTATACTAGACCGATCTTCTCCTTCTTATTTTATTGTGTGCAAGAGAGAGAGAGACAGAGCTGTGTCTGCACTGTGCGTGTGCACACGCGTGCTGTGAAGAGAGAGACAGAGCTGTGTCTGCACTGTGCGTGTGCACACACGTGCTGTGAAGAGAGAGAGACAGAGCTGTGTCTGCACTGTGCGTGTGCACACGCGTGCTGTGAAGAGAGAGAGAGAGAGAGACAGAGCTGTGTCTGTACTGTGCGTGTGCACACGCGCGCTGTGAAGGTGTCAGACCCTGGGATCCCTCCTCCATCGCGCTCCATCTTAGTTTTTCAGAGACAAAGTCTCTCAGCCTTGAAACTCGTACTCCACTAGACAGGCTGTCGCAATCTCTGGCTCCTGCCATCTCCAGCCCAGTGGTGGGGCTACAGCTGCACTTGCCTGCGTGGGGTCCGAGGCTCCAAACTCAGATGCCCGTGCTTGCATAGCATGCATTCTACCCACTGAGGCATGGGGGGGGGGATCCCCCTGCCTCGGCCTCCTAAGTGCTGGGATCGAAGTGCCTTCTGAATTCGTGAAGACCTCAGGCTCTCGATGTTCTATGGTCTACCTAGCTTTATTCTTTTCCTTGACTCTGGGGTCCCAGCATATACTGCTTCTGTGTTCCCTTCCCTTGGAGATATTTCAGACGCACAAGCAGAGATAAATAAGGAATCCTCATGTACTACTTATTACCCAGTAAGAAAATGCAGACATTTATTTACGGGTTTACTTTTGCCTCATTCTCTGCGGCCAAGGATGACCTGGGTGACATATCTCTCGAGTGCTGGAGTTACAGCATGCAGTGCCACACTTTCATTTATCAGACTCCAACCCTAGCAACCTAAGATTCACTAGGATACACAGGTGGCTAGAACGACTTCCCCAAGACTATTCACCATGGAACAACTCAATTTGTTAACCATTTATTCCTCCTTGGGCCTATCCCTTAAGCCCGTCTTGTATGAACTGTGGTGCTGTGATTCAAGGCAGGTTTTGCTTTCAAATGCACTCTGTTGTGTAGACCACAATACCTTTCCCTAAACAGTAAAAATGGTCTAGTCCTTTATTTTTCAACATCAATGTTAGAATTACGGGGTCAAACTTTAAAGCTATTTTTCAGCTTGCTTGCCTTTTGGGTGGAATTAGTTTAAGCCCTATAAATTAGGTTGGGGGCAGGGCATGTGGTTGCAAATCTGGGTTTATCTTTTGAGGAGCATAGACTCTCTAGGAAGCTGGGTATTTACACAGTGAACACACCGCACTCTAGGACTACAGACAACTCAGGAAGTCTTCACATGTACAGAAGGGTAGTGAACAGCAGAGACCTGTTCTCAATCTCAACCAACACTTGCTGAGGTCTAAGCAATCGCTGACAATGAGAGGTTTAAGGAGCTGAGACGTATGTCTTCCCTACAGAAAGGCAAGGACAGGTTCCACTGCTAAGGCTCAATGTGCAGTGGATGGGTCAACACAGGAGCTGGTCTATGTTCCAGAGCAGAGGTGAGAGGGCTATGAAGATGGGAGGACAGAGGAAATGGAGGCGCAGGGGAGTGGGAGGCCAGTGGAGAGGGGAGGAGAGTGGAGGGGTGGGAGAACAGTGGAGGTAGGAGGACGGTGGAGGTAGGAGGACCGTGGAAGAGGGAGGACGGTGGAGGAGGGAGGACGGTGGAGGCAGGAGGACGGTGGAAGAGGGAGGACGGTGGAGGAGGGAGGACGGTGGAAGAGGGAGGACGGTGGAGGAGGGAGGACCATGGAGGCAGGAGGACGGTAGAGGCAGGAGGACGGTGGAGGAGGGAGGACGGTGGAGGCAGGAGGACGGTGGAGGCAGGAGGACGGTGGAGGCGGGACATGGTGGAGGTGGGAGCACAGAGACTGAACGGCACAGCACTCACTCTATGGACCACAGCCACCTCCTGCTGCTTCGCCCACTCCTGCTGCTGGGCTCTGAGCAGAGCCTTGTACTCTGCAAGCATGGGCAGCTCCAGTATCCAGCGACTGCGGGCATTCTGCACAGCAGTTTCCACCTACAGGAGATGACAGGAGAAAGACATAGCAAAGGTCAATTTTCACAGGGCATGCCTTCCTACGTGTTTTACATTGTGTCTCCTTATGTCCAACTACACTGACTATATACCAGACATAAGCAGCAAGACTTCTTTCTAAATGTATATTCCGTCCCCTGCAAACAGCAGAACAGGGAAGTGGGAATCGGCACCCGATGAGCAATGCAGTCATCAAAGGCCTCATACAGTGCTCTCTGTCACCTCCAACTAAGCTCTATTTGCTTTGGGAGAATGGAGGGTCACCTAGGGCCAGCTGAATCAGTCACTGTAGCCAGCACCTCCTCTTCGCTCACCACCCGCGCACACGCACGCGCGCGCGCGCGCACACACACACACACACACACACGGGCAAACCACTGCCATGAGCAAGAAGGTAGGGTTTTTTGTGTTGTTTTAAGAGCCTCATACCTAGCACATACTGCCAGTGTCAAGAATGAATTTGGACAGAAGAATTTACATGGCTTTAGGTGCAGACAACGATTCTGAGTCTGGTGACCTTTAAGAGTGAGCTGGTCATTATTCGCATACGGACGCAGAGCTGACACAAACACTTCCCAATGAAAGCGCCTGCGTATAAACTCTACGTGGTTAAGCTATGGCAAGAAGGTAAGAGTTCCTACAGAAATGTGTGTCCCCCTGGAGTCCATACTCTCTTAGCCTTTCTTAGATTTCCTCACATGATCTAAAATTTCATACATTCTGAAGAAACACTCCAAACACTTCTCTAAGCAACATTCTCTTAACCTTGGTAAAGACTTGCGAAGACTGCTGGCTTGGGGACTCACTATGTAGACCAGGCTGGCCTAGGACTCACTGCATAGGTCCCCGACAGTCTCTTATTAAAGTGATATATGTAAAATAATAAATACATACACGACAGAGTTTTAAGACATTATCTGCCTTTTACAGTCTGCTCTCTCATGGATAAAGAGTGCAGCAACTAACCTAAGTATAAGAAAATGGTTGTCTTAATTCTATTAGCACGGGCTATGCTTTCCTAAGTATGGCGTGGCTTTCAAAATGTTTCCTCTCTGTTTAAAGTGAGGCTGTGAGTGCTTCGAGGGAAAGGCAATGGCACCACTTTTTGGCCACTAATGGGAATTACAAAGTCCTACTTTGGGGCACACCTGCAGATCCAATTCTGCATAGAATTTCAACACCAATGCTCAACATCTTAATCAAAAATTACTGTTAGAAAATACGTTAGAGGAATATTTTCAATAAAACTAAATGTGAAAAATTCTTAATTTAAATGTTAAAAACACCCCACACAAACACAGACAGACATACAGATCCACACACACGCACACACACAGACACACACACAGACACACACACAGAGACACACACACACAGAGATCTCAGAAAGCAAGCACTTTAAAACTCAAACAACACAAAAAGAGTTTTATAACAGAAATAAAAAAGTTTTAGAGAAAACTGCAGAAGTCTTTCTAGCCTAAAATCACAAACATTTAAAATGCATGAGGTGACAATCCAGTTCAAAGGCAGCAATTCTCAGATTTTCAGAAATCGGCAGCCCCGAACTCCACCGATGGCCTCTGTTACCTTCTGTGCAATACTCTCACAGTACTTGAGCTCCAACTCGACTTCCGACTTCCTCAGAGCCTCCTTGACAGTAAGCTCCTTCTCCTGCTGGACTTGATGAGCCTGCTCCTCTGCCAGGACTAATGCCTCTGCGCTAGGCATGGCAGCAGGACAGGCGGCCTGGTCTGTCTGGCTGCCACAGTCTGAGGTTGCCTTTCTCCGAGCCGGGAGACTGTGATTCAGTTTGGACTGCCACTCCTTTTCCAGCTGTTGAATGAGTTTTTGTCTGCTCTGCTTTTAGAAGGAATGAGAAGAAAAATAAAGTAAAAACTAGAATTAAAGTTTACTCAAAAAAGCAACTACAGGTGTACTTAAAAACCTTAGAGGTGCAGAGACCCTCTAACACTGTGATTGATACAAAGATTATCATTGATAAAGTTCATAATCCCTCAAATAATCTCATGTTTTAGGTGAGTTTAAAAAGTTTTGCACACTGGGCACATGTGTGCCGCAGTCAATGAACAGACTTGATAAATACTGGGCAGTAATTTTATGAGGGTTAAAAATTTAGCCCAGTAATGGCTTATGCTCTAAGATCAAGAATCGACAAGTGGGATCTCATAAAACTGCAAAGCTTCTGTAAGGCAAAAGACACTGTCATTAGGACAAAACGGCAACCAACAGATTGGGAAAAGCTCTTTACCAATCCTACATCCAATAGAGGGCTAATATGTAAAATATACAAAGAAATCAAGAAGTTAGATGCCAGAGAGCCAAATGCCCTATTAAAAAATGGGGTACAGAGCTAAACAAAGAATTCTCAGCTGAGGAATATTGAATGGCTGAGAAGTACCTAAAGAAATGTTCAACATCCTTAGTCATCAGGGAAATGCAAGTCAAAACTACCTCATTAACAGTCAGAATGGCTAAGATCAAAAACTCAGGTGACAACAGATGCTGGCGAGGATGTGGAGAAAGAGGAACACTCCTCCATTGTTGGTGGGATTGCAGACTGGTACAACCATTCTGGAAATCAGTCTGGAGGTTCCTCAGAAAATTGGACATTGCACTACCTGAGGACCCAGCTATACCTCTCTTGGGCATATACTCAAAAGATGCTCCAACATATAACAAAGACACGTGCTCCACTATGTTCATAGCAGCCTTATTTATAATAGCCAGAAGCTGGAAAGAACCCAGATGTCCTTCAACAGAGGAATGGATACAGAAAATGTGGTACATCTACACAATGGAATATTACTCAGCTGTCAAAAACAATGACTTTATGAAATTCATAGGCAAATGGATGGAACTGGAAAATATCATCCTGAGTGAGGTAACCCAATCACAGAAAAACATACATGGTATGCACTCGCTGATAAGTGGATATTAGCCCAAAAGCTCAAATTACTCAAGATTCAATTCACAGACCACATGAAGCTCAGGAAGAAGGAAGAACAAAGTGCGGATGCTTCACTCCTTAAAAGGGGGAACAAAAATATTCATAGGAGAGGATATGGAGACAAAGTCTGGGGCAGAGACTGAAGGAACAGCCATTCACAGCCTGCCCCACATGGGTATACAGCACATATATACATACATATACATATACATATACATATACATATACATATACATATCCACCAAAACTAGATAAGATTAATGAAGCTAAGAAGTGCATGCTGACAGGAGCCGGATATAGTTGTCTCCTGAGAGGCACAGCCAGAACATGTCAAGTACAGAGGTGAATGCTAGCAGCAAACCATTGAACTGAGAACAGGATCCCTGTTGGAGTAATTAGAGAAAGGACTGAAAGAGCTGAAGGAGCTTGCAATCCCATACAAACAATAACGCCAACCAACCAGAGCTCCCGGGGACTAAACCACTACCCAAAGAGAACACATGGACAGACCCATGGCTCCAGCTGCATATGTAGCAGAGGATGGCCTTGTTGGGCACCAATGGAATGAGAAGCCCTTGGTTGTAGCCCAAGGCTGTAGGGAATGTCGGGGGTGGGGGGGTGGGAAGGGGGGATGGTTGGGAAGGGGAAAACTTTTATAGAAGAAGGGGAAGGAGATGGGATAGAGGGCTTATGTCTGGGAAACCGGGAAAGGGACTAACATTTGAAATGTAAACAAAAAAAAATACCTAATAAAATAAATAAATAAAAAATTTAGCCCACAGAAATTTCCAAGCAACAACTTTGGCTTTACTTACAGAACAGAATTTGCATGAAGACTTAATTATAGCATTAAGGGCAGACTACCTCTGGGTCAGTCAGTGTGTGACTTAGAAACTCTGATTCTGCCACCATAGAGATGTCACGACAAAAACTAACATCAGTGACTCTTTCCACAGAGCAAGCACTGAGAAAATCAAATCAACGGTGGGGTAGGAAAGGCTCAGTCACTGGACACCCTGGACTGCACTCACTACAGTCTAAGGTTTCCCAAGTAGACGGCACCCAAGGAGGGGTTACGGAGAGCCTCCTTGTGGTTGCCCACTCTCAGCAATGCGGGGTGGGGCTGGGGTTGGAGGTGGCTCCAGTTAGTCTTAGGCAAAACTATAAAGTAGCAAAAGGGGCCTTTCCTCTCTTTCCGGTGGAGGAGTCTGGAGACAACAATCGGAAATGGCACCTTGCAAGGGCACGGAAAAGAAGGAGGAACAGGTCATCAGCCTCGGACCTCAGGTGGCTGAAGGAGAGAATGTATCTGGTGTCTGCCACATCTTTGCATCCTTCAGTGATACCTGTGTCCTTGTTACCGATCTTTCTGGCAAGGAAACCATCTGCCGAGTGACTGGTGGAATAAAGGTAAAGGCTGACCGAGAGGAGTCCTCTCCATATGCAGCCATGTTGGCTGCCCAGGATGTGGCCAAGAGGAGCAAGGAGCTGGGCATCACTGCCCTGCATATCAAACTCTGGGCCACAGGAGGAAACAGGACCAAGACCTTGGACCTGGAGCCCAGTCAGCCCTCAGAGCTCTTGCTCGCTCTGGGATGAAGATTGGGCGGATTGAGGATGTCACCTCCATCCCCTCTGACAGCCCTCAAAGGAAGAAGGGTTGTTGTGGTCACTGTCTGTGAGCAGGACTTAAGTTATTTCCTTTTAATAAATTGCTTTGTGTAATCTAACACCCCTCCCCCCCAAAAAGCCCTGCTCCCGTCTACTGAATATCTGCAGTTATAAAAGTACTTTCTGGTTACCAAACTAACAGAATACCAAGCTCAGAGGCAGAATGTAGCTTAAACAAGCTAGAATTCTGGGTTTTTGTTTTGTTTCATTTCTAAGTGTTTAAGATCATACTTTGGTCCTTAAATTTCTATGAAATTAGCCGAGCACAGTGGTGGCACTGCCTTTAAATACTCGGAAGTGTAAAGCAGACAGTCTGAGCCCACAGCCAGCCTGGTCTGCATAGTAAGTTCCAGGCTATAAAGGGCGAGCTTGTCTCAAACAGAAGGCAGAGGAGACAGAGGAAAAGACAGATAGCACATGCTGTGAGGACACAGACGAAAGGGAAGCCTTGTACTGCTGGCCGGAATGCTAAGTCCAGTGCAGCCACTGTGGAAGCCAGCATGGAGGGTCCTCAAAAACTAAAGCTACAAAAAGACCCAGCCACATCACTCCTGGGTGCCTACCCAAGTCAGCATACAGCAGAGACGCTCACACAATGATACTCACTGCCTCACCGCCAGTGACAGCTACCTGTACACTTAACCTAGATGTCAGCAGCAGGGTAACCAACAGAGAATGCAATTTATACACAACAGTTTCCCTCAGTCACCAAGAACCAAGTTAGCAGCATTTGCAAGAAAGCAAACACAGTGAAGATAATTACACCCAGCAAATAAAGTCAGTCTCAGGAAATACATCTCTCATCTGCCTTAGACTTCCTAAAGATACATAGCATCAAGTACATATGGCAAGATGAGAGGCAAGTAAACAGTCTGGAGAGCAGAAGGGACCACGGGCTGGGGAAGGAGAGCGGGGAGGCGGAGCGGCGCCTGGACTAGATACTTACCAAGCACATTCGTATACACGAAGGCAAACACTGCAGCTTCTATTAAACAAGCTGATTTTAATTGATTGATTTGTGCTGCTGAGCCTACCCACCACTTTCCTTCTAATCCATACATAAATTATTTATATCTGTACTTATGTAGTTAGAGACATTGGCATAGACTTAGTCGTTTCATAGTAAGAAATTAGACTCGAGTTTCATTTCCAGGGATCATAGAGATATCCCAAAACAACATACATCCTGAATTTGGATAAACATCATGGATAATTTCAAAAAGTCAAAGTGGCATAAAGGGGACTAACAGCCAGATTTTGAGACAGACAGAGACAGACAACCATCTATATACTTGCTAATTAGTTATAAGCCATCTGTTCGGGAAGAATGGTCTGCAGTTTTTAATACATATAGAAGCCAGGTGTGCTGTCTCATTCCTTTAATCCCAGCATTCAAGAGGCAGAGGCAGGCAGATCTCTGTGAGTTTAAGGCCAGCCTGGTCTACATGGCAAGTTCCAGGCCAGACACGGCTGGAAAACTAAAGTAAATTAAACAGTGACCAGAAGAGACTGACACAGCCCCTTCCTTGCAGTGACCCTGCTGGCTGCCCTAGCATCACCTCGTGCTCCACCTGCGTAGCTCCAGCGGCCTGCGCCTTCAGCCAGCTCTGCTTCTCCGCCTTCAGCGTTTCTTGGTACCTCTCCTCTAGTTCTAGCTTCAGTTTGCGTACATGTTCTTCTCTGTCTTCCAAAAGCTGTCTCTGTGAGGAAAGCTCAAGTAAGTGCGTGTGCAGCACTAAGTCACCAAGTTGAAATGTTTCAGTGTGGGTAGTAGCGGTAGGAAGACGAGTTCAAGGTCACTAGTGGCTCTATAGCAGGTTCAAACCCAACCTGGGCTTCAATGCAAGACTGCCTTTCTAAAAACAGTATCAATAGCACAAATCTTGGTCCTGCACATTTCGTAAATTCTGTAACCAGGCTGAGCTCCCTGCCTAACATTCAGACCAGTGATTCTCTCCCTATTTTAATTTTTATAGCGTCACTAAAAGCTAAGGTCTCGTTTTGAAAGTAACTGTAAATCCTTCGTAGCTCCTTGGCAGCCAACACCGACTGAAACTGCTCCCTCTAAAGGTTTGTCTTCCAGTGACACGCCCACACATCAGGTTCATCTACTGAAATATAGCCAAGAAATTATGTGAGCTGAACACCTCGGCTGCTCAATACTGCCCTTTGCACTTGGCAATACATTGCGTTGTAAGACATCATACACAAAACGTCTGGACAGAACAGTTAGGACTCTGCACCTAGTTTCTAGCTTTGAGGCAGGTAGCTTTCAATCTTGGTCTGCAGGCCAGTCCAAGCAAGGAGTTAGACCTCCATCTCCAGAGGACAAGGCTGACCACTGCTTACCATAAGCTTGCTCCTGGACAGACGGGTAAGACAGAGAATAGATTGCTTTCTCCAGCTCCCCTGAGAGCCAGCAGTCGTACGCAGCCTCTCCAGAGCCTCGCCTTCCTTGTCATAAGATGGCATTCAAACCCCTGTCCTTTCTAGGACAGTAAAATAACAGCTGTCTACTCAGAGTGTAACAGGTGTTGGGGGAAAGCCACTAACAGCACACTGTGTGCGGTGGTCAGAGTCACCTCCCGCTCACTCTGTGCGGTGGTCAGAGTCACCTCCCGCTCACTCTGTGCAGTGGTCAGAGCCGCTGATGGCTCACTGTGTGCAGTGGTCAGAGCCGCTGATGGCTCACTGTGTGCAGTGGTCAGAGCTGCTGACGGCTCACTGTGCAGTGGTCAGAGTCATTGACCGCTCACTCTGTGCGGTGGTCAGAGCCGCTGATGGCTCACTGTGTGCGGTGGTCAGAGCTGCTGACGGCTCACTGTGCAGTGGTCAGAGTCATTGACCGCTCACTCTGTGCGGTGGTCAGAGCCGCTGATGGCTCACTGTGTGCGGTGGTCAGAGCCGCTGACCGCTCACTGTGTGCAGTGGTCAGAGTCGCTGACCGCTCACTGTGCAGTGGTCAGAGTCACCGACCGCTCACTCTGTGCGGTGGTCAGAGCCGCTGACGTGCTTTGCGCAGTACTCACAGCCACTGACACACTCTGCACAGCACTAGTAAGCTATATAGGATCTCCCGGACAAGCCTAGGTAGGAAATATGAAAATGGAGACACTATGGGGCTGAAGGGAGTGAACCTGTTTTTAATTGTGTGAGCTGTATTAACTTGATAAAACCAAATAAAAAAGCATCCTGAACACTGCCACAGTTCCCCAGAGCGGGTGCGTTAGTGCAGTGATGGAGGCACGAGAGGGAAATGGCGGGAGCAGCCTACCTTCTGCTCCTGAGCCTTCTCCATGGTCTTCCTGAGAGTGGATTCCAGCTCATCCTTCTCTCTGCACACTTCCAGGTAGCTCTCCTGCACAGCAGCCACCTCCTTGTTCAGCTTATCCAGGTCAGACCTTGAGACACGGAAACGGCAAGTAAGGGGGGAGGGGAGTGAGCAACACACACACACACACACACACACACACACACACACACACACACACACACACACACACACTCTCTCTTCACACAACTTCTCGTAACAAGCTACTTCCTCCAAGATACAGAGCCCACAGGCACAACCCTCTTACCTGAGCTGTGACTGGGTCCCCTCGTAGACCTCAGAGAGATGCTGCTTCTCGGCAGCGTGCTTTGCTAGAAGGCTCTCTCGGATCTGGGCCTTCATGGCTTCGTGGTGCAGCTGGTAAGTCCTCTCACACCTAACAAGAGAAGGGTAGTAGAGCGATGAAGCACCGGGGACAGAGTGAACCAGGGACAGAGTAAACTGGCCAGATGGCCTCCTGCCTGCCTTGTCCCCCCTCATTTTTCATTAATGCAAATTATAATTAGGTCAGACTGCTTTCCCCCAATCAAAAACAAGAATTTAAAACCAATGGTCTTACTGGAATCTTTTCTTCATGTTTTTAGAGGAAACTGGACACTTGAGTGTAAGAATGTCCCAATACTTCAAATACAATTATAATGGGCTAGCTTGGTGCTGTGTGTGTATTCAAATGCTAAATTCTGTACCCCAAGATCTGGTTGTTCCAAGATCCTCACATATACCAGTTGTGTAAACCCTGTCCACCAACTTAGCAATGATTGGCTAAAAATAAAGATGCCTACAGCCTATAGCTGGACAGAATAGAGGTAGGCTGAGCTGAAGGTTCCCAGGCTTGGGGGCTCAGGGAGACACCACCAGGAGGAATGGGAAGGAAGGAGCCATGGGGTAGGGGGTTGTGAACGCATGGCCATGAGGGCCAACCTGTTGGAGTAGGGGTGGCCCAGGCGGAACATAGCAAGTGACATCTTAGGATCATTGACAGGGAAGTAGACAAAACAGATAGAGCCCGGCTCTAGTGCTTTAAGGCTTATTATAAATATAAAGGTCTTATGTCTTTTATTTGGGAATGAAATGAGGGAAGGCAGGGTAGAAACCCCCAAATAATATTTACTGCAACACAGAATAGATTGTCTATGCCAAGGGCTGATGTTGACAAAGAAATAACTCTTTAACTGAACTAAACAAGAAATAGTTCCCAAATTCAAGTCATATATATTTAATACACAGATATCAGCAATGTCCAACTAACAAGTCATCTTCCAATGGGCTGTTTACAAATTTATAACTCAGTATGTGGACGTAAAAGCCCCTCCCCGTGTCCCAGTGGGGCCTTTGGCAGCGGATCTAGTATTTCCGTGAAGCAGCTGTGAAGAGCTAGAGCCACCGCCACAAACCACTGGCCCCGTGCTCACACTATACTCCAGGAGGGAGAGACCCAGGAGAAAAGAACGGCAGCAACATGGACGCACCTATCCACAGCTTCCTGCTTGTCGTGGTCAAACTCCTGCACCATCTGTCTCATCTGATTACACAAGTCTTGGTTTGCACTTCTCAGTTTTTCTTCAGCCTCTTTAAGTTCCTAGACATAGAGCACAGGATTACAGAAAGGAAACGTCACTGCTCTCATCAGTCTGACCTCTCAACACCCTGGGCCTTACAACACCATCTGATGCGATCTCTCAAAAGTCTGCAAAAGAACAAGTGTCTCACGTCTTAGTAAGACTCCTAACAGGAGCAAACAAAATCTTGTTTTTATTTTGAAATGTATTAAACAGAAATATTTAATCAGAGAAGTATTAGCTAACTGATACCTTAAAATAAGCCTTAGAATTCAATAATCAACATCTAAGCAAGCAGGGTTTTACATTTTGGTCAAGAGCTGGCTAGGAAGAGAAACAAACCTATTGGTCATGTGGTGACATGACATGGGAACTGCTTAACTTTCTACTAAAAGCACTGGTAAGGAAAACAACGGGAACCCACGAGGACTTCCCAAGACACATCCATCAACTAGCGTTGCCTGTGTCTGCTACCTGAGTTACCTTTATATTAAATAAGGTCATGGAAATTCTCACTAAATGCCAGGGCATTCACCTGATTCTGCTGTTGTAAAACTTCCACTTCATTTTTCAGTCGCAGAATGTCTTCTCTGTTAATTGCTTCAGGAGAATCAAGCCATAACTGATTAGTTGTTTTTCCAGAGGTCTCTGTTTTAGTCTGAAAGTTTAAAATGGTTTTAAGTTTAAGACAAACAAAAAAACAAAATATAACCAAAAACAAAACAAAAAACAAAAAACCACACTTTGAAATAATTTCATTTAGGAAAAAATGTTTGAATAGAACAGATATGTCCATGTCTTTTTCCTCGTCTTCTTTTTCAAACACAACCAATAGAGTCCTCAGGGCAGGAAGTTAGCACTGAGGTGCGATCACCCATTCTACCGGCTTTATCCAAATGCCACATTCACTCTAACATCCCCTTCTGCACCAAGATTAAATCTGTGCCACATGGCATTTGGTTGCCATGTCTACTCCCGCTGTAATGGTTCTTCAGTCTGTTTTCCAAACCCATGGCACTTTCAAGGAGTGCTAAACTTTGTAGGGTAAACACCCGTTTCCTTGGTGGGTTTTTTCTAACGTTACTAAATTCAGGATGGGTGTCTTAGCACAAATGCTAAGAAATGATTTATGTTTCTTGTAAAAGGCATAGACAAGAACATGTCTCACCACTGGTGATGACCAGCTGAAAGATGAGCCTCCCAGCATCAGCCCTGCCACACGCTGTCCCCACACACCAGTTAATTAGTAAGGTGCATCTCACTAACAAAGGAGGGTAGTTACTCCACAGGAGTACCATATACCCCACTTATGGACCTCTGTACTAGCACTACCTCGTTATGAACCTTACTCACTAGATACTATTTTAAGATACATGTTTTACACTGCTCCATAACTTTCCAGACAAGTCACAAAAATGAGTGGACTGCAGGGTGGTGCAGGAATCAGTCTCCATTCTCTCCACCGCTAACATCGGCAATTATTGTTTCTGAGCTAGAAGGGGAAGCTAACAGTTCCTTCACCTGAATTCTGTGCTGCTCCCAGAGTGGCACGTCTGTTTATATGACTGTGTGTGCTCCCTTTCATCTGAATGGTCCCATCTATCAGTTCCTTCTTCTCTATATGAGAATTAATACATCTACTCAGTTTGTGAAAACACCTGTATACCTATTCTGTGATTTTTATCTGGTAACAGTCGTGTGACAGCTAACACAGATTGTTTTTAAAGGGGGGCTATTGCCCTGACTACATAAACATGTGGCTAATAGGCTTTTTGAACTGGGTTGCCAAAGGAATTCCAGAGATTTGGACCTGTAAGCTAGAGAAATGCTGGCAGGCTATAAGCAGAGCGCACCGGGCTGTTCTGGTAGGATCGTGGGCAGACCGGGAGGATAACAGAAATGTGGACAGTGGAGTCTGGCTCCGGGTCTCAGCAGGAAGCTGGTCCACAAGACCATTTGTGTAACATCCTAGAAAAGAACACACTTGCATTCTGCTGCATCCTGAGAGGCTGAGTGAGGCTAGATTTGAAATGGGATAAGCCATTCTGGAAAAGAAAGGTAGAGGCAGCACAGCATCTGGGCTGAGGCACGGCTGCTACTCACTGCTCTGCTCTGCTTCACTTAGGTATCCAGTGAGAGAGCGGGTGAAGCCAAGAGACAGTGAGAGAGCAGGTTAAGCAGAGAGACAGTGAGAGAGCAGGTGAAGCACAAAGACATTAGAAATGTACAGCTGGGTAGGAAAGGAATGTGAACCCATTTAAACTTGCAGACATGGCAGGCGTGGGGAAAACCAACTCTGACAGAGAGTACTGCAGAGGGACCTCACGCTCCTCACTGAATATGAAGAGTTGAACTGGGCATCAGAGGCGGATGTTATGATTAAAACGGATATGTTTGGGTGTCAAGTGGAGAAAAGACAAAAGGATGATTGTCAGTCTAGATCATCAACTTCTAAGTACTTAGAATCACCGAGGAGACACACTCTGGGCGTGCCTGTGAGAGCGTTCTTAAGGAGTTTAACTAAGGATGTCAGGACAATCCACCCTGCACGTATGTGGCAACCTTTGATGGGCTACAGCCTGGGAGTGAGTTAAGGAGGGGGAAGGCAGATGAGTGCCAGCTCCATCTTTCTCTGCTTCCTGGCTGTGGCGGCTGCCATGACCGGCCATGGCAGCTCTCCCACCTCCACCCCTCCCCGCCATAAGCCATACACACCCTTCCCCTGGAGTTAAAATTCACTTTTCTTGAGTTGCATCTTGTTGAGGGTGGCACAGGGAGGCTGTGTATTATGGCTGATCCCTCAGCAGTCACTTATTTTCACACACTGACAAATGTGCACACAACACAAACACACATACAAAAGAAATGTACTGGGGATCAGACACAAAAAGCTTTCTGTGTTTTATGTTTACAAAGAACTCAGTATATGGACTCTGACTGTTGGTGGGTCAGTATGGTTCTCTTAAGATCTTTACATATTCTATCTTTAATACACACATATGTGTGTATGTGATATGTGTGTGTATGTGATGTGTGTGTGATATGTGTATGTGATATGTGTGTGTGATGTGAGTGTGTGTGTGTGTGTTTCAGTTATGTGTACATGTGCACATCAATACAATGCCCAAGGAGTCCTCAGGAGGGCATCATAGTCCATGAAGCTGCCCAACAAGAGTGCTGGGAACCAAACTCAGCAAAAGCAATTGCACATCTCTGACCACTGAGCCATCTCTCTAGCCCCACTACATTCTGCCTTAACCACCCATGTGGTCACCTGGGAGGAACAGCATATCTGATCTACACTCAAACACTGCCCAGTGCAGTGTATGAGCAGTCTCCAAGTCTCTACCACACAGTAGCCTGGAAACACCACAAGACGGTATGCTTTGGTTGTTGGTTTTGTTTGAGACAGTGTCTCACTATGGAGCTTGGGCTGGCTTGAACTCACTGTGTAAACCAAGCTGGTCTGAAACTCAGAGTTCGTCTGCCTGCTCTGCCTCTCAAGTGCTGGGATTAAAGGTGTGTACCACCACATGCAGCTGAATTATTAATGGAAACAAGTTTTTAAATGCAGATGAAGCTCCACAGTACTACAATATGTGGCTCCACATAACCAAATTTTTAAATATTAATGTGCCTTATAGTTCTATTATCAATAAATCCCACAAAATCTTACACATCTTTTCAAAAAAAAGAAATAGATAACTACTCTCTCTCTATAGTCCTCCCAATCATCCAATTTCTAGCTTTACTGACTAATTTAAAGTTCTATTCTAAAGACTTGGGAAAGAAGAGTCCATGCAGTGTCTGAAGGCGAGTCACTCATTATACAGTACAGTCCAAATTTAATGTTTAACAAAAACAAAGCAACCTTCTGGCTTTTACA